>NC_056728.1:1532596644-1532786644 GCF_019279795.1 Protopterus annectens | reverse complement strand
ACCTGGCCAACTCCAGAATGATCATATTTAGTTCATATTCTATACAGTACTTTTTTTCATTTGCAAATGCATCCACCCTATGCTTCATTTTAATTCATTCATCAGATCACTTCAAAATTGAATGATAATATCATTCCTAGAAAAAGGAATGGAGACAATTCCATTCCTGCAAATATTTTATATTTGAGTTGCATACTATACCCAAAAGTTCTATAAAAAAGAATGAGTCTCAAAACATTGATTTAAAACAATGATCTTAACTTCAACTCCACTTGTATAAATAAAGGTAACAATATCAGTGTGTATTAAACCCCCATACCAGTGTTTATATTGGACTTCATCTTAAAGCTAAATGTACACATTGCACTTAATGAAAATGTATATAAATTGCTTTAGACAGGCATGCGGTTTTACTCTACCAACTTTACATTGTGTAATATCTTGTATACACTTTCCTGTTTGCATACTGGATTTTGCCAAACAATTTATTTTCTAAGTTATGCTTTCTTGTCTTCTCACATAGGCTAAACTTAAAAAAAATGTCCACTTGTATCAGTGCTCTATACTTTTGACTAAATGAAAATAAATAAAATTAAATTACATAAATGGCATTGTTCTCCAGCAATACAACTGATCAGACAACACTTTTATAATTATTTTATTATGTAGAATCAGAGAGGTTTTTTTATAGTTTTGTATTCATGGCTGCTTCTGGAAAGCTTTTTAAAATGTGCTGACATGATGCATATTCAGTTTGTTATAACTGTGCTGCCCAAGAGACATCATTACTCTTGCACCAGCCATACCTTTGCAGTTAGTTACCAGTGTCCTTCCTGGGCAGTAAAGCTGTTAAATCAAGCAGTATGGAAGACTGATATAAACTTGGTCTGAATCACTCAAAGGCAAGGCCTCAGACAGAGTAATCAAGGGCAACATATTTCTTTAAGCATCACATGAGAATCATTTATCACAAATACAGCACAAATGAACTTTGCTGAAGTACAAAACACAAAATGATTAAGTGCATGACCACTGTTTCCCTAAATCCAAACCGCAGCAATATCCACCTCTGTGTCTGACTTCCTCTTCTTCTTTTGCCTTCAAGTCATACTCAATATATGTGTCTTCTCTAGGAATTCCTGTTTCCACATGATGAGCATTTGAGTTTTAGTGCTACTATCAGACCTTCCTGTGAACAGCTTGGGTTAAATTCCTTACATTTTGAAAGTTTTCATCTTGTAGTTCACAGAATTTCAATTTTTTTTCAAACACCGCAATTAAAAAAGAGAAACAATTTTCCAGTACACAGTTATACTAACAGTTCATCTCTCAAACCCGTATACTACTAATGAGAAAAACATAGTTTTGACTACATGGATCTTTGCTGATAATGTAATGTCTTTGTTCTTTAAAGTCTTATCCAGATTTGCGATTACTTTCTGTCCAGAAAGCAATCATCTTAATTGCATGGCTGTAGTCACTATCTAAAGAGATCTTTGAGCTAAAAAAATTAAAACTGTCATTGCCACCACTTCTTCCTCATCTATTTGTAAATATTGATAGGGTTAGATTACATAATTTTATTTACTTATTTATTTTTGATACGGAGGAACAAAACACTTTTGCTGTTCAAATTTCACCATAAACAACAGGCTCTGCTACTCATTTTTGCCTTCAGCTATTAGGGTGGAATCATCAGCATATCTGAGGTTATTAATATTTCTCCCATCGTTGTTGATTCATCATGTAGTTGTTCTAAACCAGCAGTTAGCATGATGCATTTAGCATATGATTTGTATAAATAACAAAATTATATACAGCCTTGCCATACTTCTTTTCCACTCTTGAACCAGTCAGTCTTTCTATATTAATTTCTAACTGTTTCTTCTTGTTCTTTATGTGGATTCTTCTATAGGCAAATATGCTATAGACCATGTAGACAATAAGGCAGAAGTAAATATTCTTCTGGAAACCCTCCTCCCTCCACTTTCTCCTTTATCCAGCAGATATTACCTTTATAATTATTTAAGCACATACACTCACAACCACTTTACATCACATCAGTGAATCATTTTCTCTAGCAAATTAATCAGTCAGCCTTGTATAACTACATTAGCTGTCTCTAATGTTCCATATATTCACTCTTCTGTCAAAGGTAAGAGCTTTTGCGGCACTGCTATATACTTCTCCTGCTGATAGTAGTACAAAGCACTCTACTCCTTGTATTCTTGCTGCTTCTGTCAAAGTTAAGGATTTTGTCACAACAGTTCTATAGTATTGCTGGTGATAGCAACAGAAAGCATTATGTATTTCCAAATCTTCTACTAACTACCACAGATGTCTTTTCTAAATTAGGAAGAGCCTAACCTAGCAACATTTCTGAATGCTGAATACTTCATCTCAACTATTTTCCTTATTTCTTGTCTATTTTCAATTTAGCCTTAAATACAGTGTCATTTTCTAGCTTTTATCTTTATATCCTTACTTGACTGCTCACTACTGGTGCAGCATTACAACCTATTATTCTACTCAATTCTTTTCTCTACTAGTACCAGCAATGGATTCACTCATTTGCTTATACTAACACTCATTATTCTTTGCAAGTGGCATCAGTAAATGTTTCTCTGTCTCTATTTCTGTCTCTCTCTCACTCTGTTACTTTCATTGTTCTCCATTATACTTGCTGAAACAGTACAGACACGTTAATTCTATCATAATACATTTCTCTCCATCCATGGATGCCTTTCACACTGAAATCCCCAAAACATGACTTAAGTATTTAAACTTTGCCATCCTTTTAATTTACTCTTACTAATTCCTTGCAATACCTGCAGACCTAATCCTTTCACAACTTTATTGTTTTCTCCTACACTTACTAGAAATGTATGTATCTATTGACTTTTGACATTACACTGAGCATGCCAACTAACCCCACACTCTTAATTCAGTCCATCAAAATATTAACCTCAATTTAATCATGACTTTGCTGCCTAAAATAATATTCCACTGATCCTATAAAACTCTTACATTTCAGTTGTATAACATTTCTTACAGTAGACAAGCCTTAACCAAATAATCAATGCATTATGTAAGTTATACCTTACAATTCTTCATGTGTTAACATATAGTAATATTGAGCTAAAACATAATTAACCTTCATTCTTTTATTACTCCATCAAACAAATTTCACATCATAGTTACATCTGTATACATCACATGAACTCCAACAGCAAACTTAAGAAAATGGTTTAATTACTGATTTGATAAATCAGTATCAAACTACATGAGTTTTTGAATCATGGCTGATAAATAACCCAGTTCAATCCACTATGTCATGCACTCTACCCATTAAAATAATTACTTTCATAAAACACATTTAATCTATTCTATTTGTTAGAAACCAGCTTCAGTGGCTAACCGTTGCATTCCCTAAGAAACCTGGATGATTATCAGAGCAAATATAATTGGTAACATTAGCTTTTATTTGCATTCTGTGTAAATGATTCCCCCCTGAAACAATTCATATCTTCAGTATTCCTTTAAAATGCATTTCACCAGGATACAAATACATCTCAATTCTGCTGGCTTTATGTCCTGAAAAAAAAAACTTGAACACTTCATAAATTTGTACACGCTTTGTTACCTAATCATCATTCCCATTCAACTAACTCCACCAAGGGTTGCCTGAACAAACTTCTAACTAATTTTTCTAAGAATAACTTCATTACACAAGTTTTTGCTAGCACATTATCAGGCCACTGTCCTTTTATTTTATTTGATTTTATTTATTTTATTTTCTCTTTGTTTACTGGGATAATCTGACTTGGTTTACAATGAACTTCTTTACTGCAGATGCTCTGGGAGGAAAGTGGCATAAATTGTAGAATCATTAAAACAATCATGAAAGCTTAATCAAAGATTGGAGTGTTATGTAAAGTATGAGTTTATCCATAAAATAGATTAAGCAAAAATAAGCCAGCTATTAAATACATTACAAGAATACATATTTAGCATATGCATCCCATACATTTAAGAATGAGGTTTTATGCACAGAAACAGTTTATGAGCAGCAATGCATTTATTTTATTTGAATACGATGTAGTAAAATCAGGTTTTGTGAAAGATTTTGAGACAGTAGAAATGTTTATTTAAGAAAATAGGAATAGTAAGAAAAAATATTGATGAGTAAGAGTAGAAAGACATTACTGAAATGAAAAAGCAGAAGTGAGGATAGGAGTACAGTCAGATTTGTTCTAGAGATGAGAAGACATGAAACTTGTTGGCATTATGGAGGTCAGCCTGATGAGATACAGGAGCAGATCCATTTTCTATCAGGTAACAAGTTCATTGTATTTTGAAGGAAATTTTCATTTCAGTCTGTTTTACTGCTAGAAGGATGGTGTTTCACATTTTTGAAAATTTGTTTAAGTATAGAGAGTCCCTTGCAGAATTGTATGATTGCGTTCTGGCAAGCAGATATTTTTTTTTATCTTAGCTATCTTTCAGGGAAATCAGGCTTTATGATGTTCTTTATGACTGGACCTTTGTTTGGCTTATGCAAGATTTTGTGTATGGTAGGGAGTTGCAATATAGATAGGTAGTAGGATTGTTATAGCCAATCAAGTTCCCCAAGTTCTAGGCTGAGGTCTGACCAGTAATTATAGTTTTCAGCAAATCTGGCAGTTTTGTTATAACATTTTTCTAGGTTTGCATCCAATGAGACTTAGAGATTACTGAAAAATAAAGGAAGCATATAGTACAGAGGGGAGTAAGTAAGCAGATGCTGTACGGTTTCAGGCTTAATCAGTGAGGGATGATTTAACTCTGCATAAACAGCCTAGTTTCTGGCATATTTTCATTATGGCTTGGTTAATGTGTTGATCAATGTTTAGCTTGTTATCAATTATGACACCTAGGTGTTTAGCCTGGTGAACTTGTACAGTCTTAGTGTTGTTAGCAGAGACAATGGTGAACATGTCTTTTGGCTTGAGAGGGGTTTGGGGATAAATAATACTAATTTTGTTTTATTGAGATTTGTTAAGCCAAGATTCCGTAGATGAGAATGCAAGGTGGGTTATATGTCAAAGTTTTGTTTATGTTTTTGCTGTGTAGATCGGATAGAATTTTCAGTGAAAGGCAATATATAGTGACGTGTTTACTGATAAAAAAAAGTAATCAATAAAGATAGTAAATACTATGGGACCTTATGCCAAAACTTGAGGGACTCCCATTTGTAATGGGAGGAAAGCAGAGATATCATGCTTCCATCTGACTGCTGGTACCCTGTTGGACAGGAACCAATGTAGAGAGGTATTGGCAGGGAGATAGAGTCAGAGTTTTCATGGGACATAGTGTCAAAAGCTTTAGATAAATCTAGTAAAAGTGTAAGGATTAGATTATATTCATTTCTTTGTGTGTTTACAGTAGAAGTAAACATTAAGCAGAGCAGTAGTAGTGCTTTGGTGAGGTTTAAAGCCATTTTCGGTAGGTGACAGTAGTTGATCTTCTGATGAGTAGTTGAAAAGCTGAGTATGTAAGCGTTTCTTTAGTATTGTAGATAAGGGGATTAGAATGGCTTTTGTCCTCTAATTAGAGAGGTCCCCTGAGGTACCTTCTTAGTACAGGGTTAGTATAATACATTTTTACCGCATGGACTGGACAACATTTTCAGAGATGGACTGATTTATTAGACTTTAACTGAGATAGGCTATGACATTAGCTGCCATTGTAAGGTACTCATTTGGGAATTTGTCAGGTGCAGGTGTGGTATGTTTCAGTTTTGGAAGACATTTTTGATAGTTGCAGTAGGGGCAGGTTGGAAAGATATGTGGCTAAGCAAATTTGGGTGTTGTGGCAGAGGTTTGATTCAGTATAGTTGGTAGGTGATTATAGATATGACAATTTCAATGAAATGGATGTTGGGTGGCTATACTATTTTGTGTTTGCAAGCATGGGATTGGCTGACTGGCTTGCCTGGCTGTAAAAAGTTGTTAATGGAGTTCAGGATTTTTTTGGTTTGTTAAAGTTTGAGTATTGGAGTGCAGAATAGTAGTTTTTCTTATCTTTTTAACTCACTCCAATGGAGCTTAGGAAGTTTACACTGTAACTTCCAATTGGCAGAGCCTAAGCATTTTGACAGAATCAAATTATGTCCTTACATTTCAAATAAATGTCTTTGGAATCATGGTGATTATGAAGGAAGTGTAAATGGCAAACTGTTCAGCACCAACTGTTTTTATAGATGTAGTATTCTTTAGGTTCTAGGTCTTAAATCAAATTTTATATGTCATAGTAAACACCGTAATTATTACAATTGTGAAATTCTGAAAACAACTTACAATATCTCAGCAACCACTCAAGTTACACACATACTGTCAGCAGCATTTTATTCATCTGGCTGAGACCTTTTATATGGGGATAATGAGTTCTGTCTGTGTTACTTGGTTGTTGAGATACTTAGAAAAATGTGAAAATTATGTCTATATAAATTAATATCATAAAATATATGTATATAAATTAATATCATAAACACAACAGTTAGTATTTCTTTACCTGCACTAGAGAGAGACTAAATATTAATGCAGTTGAGTTTGCCATTGTGCATGCTTTAAGACAAAATCTTTTAAAACCTTATACATAGCATGGTTATAGAATTATTGATGCAAATATGAACAAGCAATATTTGCCGTCTAGAGGCATCAGTAGGAGTTAAATGCAGATGCACCTGGAAATGTCACTTGGATATAATGAGTTAAATTAGGTGATTAGTCTGTTTTTTTAGTTGTCTAAAGTTTTGGAAGGTAGCAGTTGTTTTGCTTTTTCCCCAGGCCTCCCAAGCTTTGTCTCTGTATTGCATTTTATGCAGAGTTTCTATTGCAAATAGTGGTGCAGGGCTGAATTTGACTCTCCTAGTTCTAGTTCTGGCTAGTGAGTCAAATACACTTATGAAATTATTGTTGAATACTGTTACTGCCTTGTCTATTGGAAGAGTCCTAAGAGATTCCAAGATGTATGCTTGAAAAGTATTAATAACAGTACGTTTGTGAAAAAAGTTAGTTTTCTTAACCTTATTACTTTATTTATTTATTTATTTATGTATTTATTTATTTATCTATTACTGGGTAATGTCTGAATGGGTCTGGAGCCCATTTTCAGTGGAGAGCCGGGGAGAAAAGCTCCAGAAAAAAATGTTTGCAACAATATTAATAACAGTAGATAAAAGTAATAATGCATTTTACAAAAATAATTGAAATACAAAACCAATGAAGATTACAGTGTAAATACAGTTACAACATATACAGTACAGTGAGTTACATTTTTTTTAGTTGTTAGAGAGGTAACTGATAGAGCAACTAGACAGAAAATAATATAAATTATACAAGAAAATATATAAATGATACAAGAAAAGATGTCCTTTCTAAAGAGATGTATTTTAGGGGCAGTCTTTGAAGTTCTGACAGCATAAATTGGTTGTTGGTTACTAAGACTATCAGATAAGGTGCCGGAAGCAGAGATTCAGTTTGAGGCACATGCGTGAATCCAGTCTAGGACACATGTCTGCCTCTAGCTTTACTATATCTAGTTGGGGAGGTAATTAATTGAGTAAAAGTGCAGGGCTTTACAGTGATAGTAGGATTTCCAGAGTGTATTGTTTGCCAGTTTAAATTTAGGTCATCTAGTATGATAGCTTCATATGGTATTTTGGGTGAAGTCTCTGAAGGCTGCCAGCCCAGTTAGCTAGAATTTTGTAAATAATTCTATGTTATTTGTGAATAGTAATATGATTTGTATGCTTGCCTTAGAAATGTATGAAAACTGTATGTTCTGTACTGAGCTTCAAGATTGCAACCACAGTGCACCCTGCTGGATAAGAGCAGAAATGTATATAAACTACACATGGCAAATGCTGGAATATTCAGAGTTAACTTGCAAACTCTAAGAAAATAAGTGGAAATTGCTTATGGCTCTGTTAACTCTGTTTCAGCTCAAAGCAGACACAATGTCTAGTGGTGTAGGTTTTCCTATTGTCTGGAAACAGAGGTTATTGGAGGTTTTAAATGTAAAGGTGTTTAACAGTTTTATGATTTTCAGTTCCAGGCAAGTTTCTAAGAGATAAGTGTCAGCTTCTAAGAAATAAGTATTCCTGACACTGAGGTGCTAACTTTTAGGTTTCTGTTGGCCTGGAAACTAAAGGCAGAAGTATCAAATAGTGATGTCATCTAGCTAACTCAGCAGTAATGTGTATTATTAATTTAAGAACTATCTCAGAGAGAAAGTCTGGGCATTTTGTATCTTGTCTTGGACCTGTAAAGATTCATTCAGCACTTGTATCTGCCTGGCACTTTAAGTAAGACTTAGATCATAGTAGTTCTCTTAGAGATAGATAGGAAAATAGTAAGATCAGTCTAGATGTTTTCTGTATTTATGTGAGACTGTCCTGCAATGCTGTTTTAACGTATTTCCTGTGATTCTGAACTCTGTTGTCACTGTATTGCGTTAATGAGTATTGTCTTATGCTTTTATTATTTATTATTAAATATATTTAAACCTTTTAATTGTGGCTGGTTTTGTTTAGAGATATTTAAGCTCTTAGTGCTTGCATGTATTTGTGGACACTATACAGGCTACTCCTAAATAGCTTACAAGTCTTGGGCACACTTACCAGCTGGATAATAGTAACATTACAAAGCAAAATTGGTCATGATTTGGGAAGGGCCTTAGAGTAGTTGATAAGTAAGAGCTGGTTGGTGGCAGTGATTTCTACCTTATAGTCTGGGCAAAAGGGATCATAGCCAGTATGCCTGTGCCAGCCTTCCCCAGGAGTGTCTGTGTGTTTGTATATAAATCAAATCTCAAAGTGTCTGTGTGCCAGCTACCTGGGCAGGGACACGAAGCACTGGTGGACAGAGAGGGTGCTGGGGGTTTTGGCCTGATCACTCTGCTGAGATCTTAACCCTATAGCTGTGCCAGTATACAATCTTATTGGGATCTGGAGAGAGAGGAGAGGGCAAAACCAGTCCCAGACTGACTGTGATCTCTGTGTGCTCATAAGGGAAATTGTACTTTACTGTGTGTGTACTTGTTATCCCCCCACTGTGCACATCCCTCACTGGTGCTAGTGGAGAGGATTGAGGCTCCTTGATTAATGGGGCAGTGCAGAGGCATCACAAGGTCCAGGACTACATTTGCTTAAGGATGAATATATTTTTGCCTGGTGGGATATATGTACCTATGTACCTATGATTGCTAAGTTCTTATGTTAGTTTATTTTGAATAATGTTATAAGGGTGCCTGAGTTAGAGAATGCTGGGTTTGGGTATGGGTAGAGAGAAATGTGGAGGATATTTCTACAGAAAATGGCAACTCCATCTACTTTTTTATTGACCTGACATAATATAATGGTACTGCATCCAAGAGGTAGAATTTCTATATCCTTAGTTCTTTGCAGAGCCAGGTTACAGTACGTAGTAATATATGTGGGGAATATAGGGTTATCCGGGCAGTAAGGTCAGGGAGTTAATTATAGATATTCCTCAAGCTGATGTGGAAAAATCATACGCAGGTGGACAGTGTGGCTATTGTTGTGATGACTAAAAGATATCAGAGAGTGTGTAGCTAGTATCAGTGCTAGAGAGACCAGGACCAAACTGGGTGTATGTCACCAATCAGTGACAGGGTGAAGCATGTATGATATGGGGGGATTTGTACTTAAGGTTTATTTTTGAATTTGATATTTGCATACTTGTATACAACCTCATGCAGTTGTATTTAAGTAAGTGAATTTAAGATGGTTGGCATATGTGTGTGGGCTTACTAGGATATTAATGTTGGAAAAGTTGTGGGAAGTGTTTAGTATGTGTAGATTGTTGGGGTGAGAGTCTGGAATGATGAGTGATATGATGTAATATTTGCCAGAAAACATGTCAAGAAGAATATTAGCAAGTGTATGAGGACCATGCTGACTTATAGAGTGTGCATGGACTAGTATGATATGTGGTACGAATGTGGAATAGGATGATGTAAGGTAGAATTGTTAGGGAGGAGAAATCAGACTGCAGAAGTGACTGAAGTAGATGGAATTCTCACAGGGAAATGAAACTGGGATAATTTAATTGATTAAATGTGCTGAAATGGTGGGTATGTTTTGTAGAGATAGAAGTCAATGAGATAGGAGCTAAAACACAGGGGTAAGGAATATAGGAGGGGTGGGATTTGATATCTGAGTGGGGATGATGGAGTTGTAGTCCCTGGATGGGCATGGGGCAATTGTGAAATGCACATTGATGTGGAAATAATTAAAAGGCTAGAAATTCTGAAAGTAGCAGGCAAGACTCTTTATTTCTTTTTGCCTTCTCAAAAAGCATGAGTCCTATAAATGTCTAACCATAGGTCAAGTAATGAAACGTTTGCAGCAACTGACTTTGCATTATATGTAGATACACACACACACACACGCACACACGCACACACGCACACACACACACACACACACACACACACACACACACACACACACACACACACACACACACACACACACACACACACACACACACACACACACATAGGGCTGCCTAAAACCAAATGCATAGAGCATCAGATAAGAAAGCACTACAGTGCACTTATTAACTGAATAAGTCAGACACTGTCATATGAGTACCACAGTACAACTGCTGAGCTGTGATAAAACCTTATCCAAGGAACAGTAATAGTGCAAGATACTATATGTTGGGGGAGTGAAGACATAATGTGCCTACAGTGTGAACTGTGACAGTAAAGCATAGATTCCCCAGTGCCCTTTATCCTTCAGCCTAATACCTGGTATAACTGAACTACCTTCTGTACTGTAGAACCCTAGCACATGTTGATGTCTTGGTTCTGGAATGCCTTGTCATGTCATGGAATTCTCTGTGAATTCTATTGAAAGCATTTTGAAACTTTACATACCTTAATTTCTTCACTCATGCAATGCTGTCCTGGATGGCTGGATGGGTAGATGCAGATGTTTTGAAAGTACTCACTCTTCATTCAAACTTGCTATGGCAACTGCTGGAGAGTTGTATAGAAGTCCATGGTAGCACAAGAAATGATGGCTTGTTTCAACATGTCCAGATGGCATTGCAGCTGAGATAACAAGCTGTAAAATGTGTGTTAGATGCTTATGCTCTTTCTAAGCTGCTGAGCAGATAGATAATTTTAGCCAGTCCTTATCACCCCATTTCATTAGTTGTCATAGAACAGGAAGCAGTGATTTTTAGGCAAGGTCCTCCTCAAAATTCTCCAAGAAAAAATGAAAGAGAACATAGTACTTTAAGGTGGTCTATGGAGCACAGGAAAGGCATGTGGTTGATTATTTTTTTAGTGAAGAATGCTGTGGCCTTCCCATTTGAGTCATATGCTTAGACAAGTACATAACAGAAGGGACATCTCAGTCTATTATTTGTCATCCAATTTAAGATTAGAGAGGAACAATAACTTCTCTTGACTCTGAATATGTGCCTCTGGTAATCTGTCTTGCCAGATAAAAGTATTTGATATTGTCAGTAATTACAACTTGGCCATAGGCTAGATCATTGTTAACTTCTCAATTAAATATGAATTCTGCTTTGATGAGCTGGGCATTTGAGATAATGGTAGGGATTCATGAACAATCGTGTAGGCTTTGCGAGAAGCCTATACAATGTCTGCATGTTAGCATGATAAACAGCAGTGCTGTTTATTACACAATCACGGATACAGACGTTTTTTCATGACCAGCAACAGTGTTGGTGGCTTGGAAAATGTGATGAGCAGCACAAGCACACACAGTAAACAAAAAAGCTCGTCTATGAGCAAACTTGTTAAGCGTGATCCCATGGACAGTACAAACAGCTACATAAGGCAAATAATGCAAGCTGCACCAGGCAAAGAAAGTGTACTGAGTGTACTGTGCACATAAATGTAACATAATACAGTAATAAATAACAGGGGATGTGAAACAGCAATGGCAACTACAATACATGAGGTACCAGGCAGGAAAAGTGTACTGAGGACAATATCCACAGAAATCAAAGACATGCATTCAGAAATTTGTAAGAGAGGAGGGTAAATGTTCAAAATCTAGTAAGATGATTGAAGTGAATGTGCTTATGTCACAAATACAGTTCTGTAATAATGAAATTTTGCAATACCTAATTAATGGTGCTCACTCTTTCTGAGCAAATATATGTAAATAAAAGCAGACATGATATTACAGCATGTGACAGTTACACAAATTAACATTGTAACTGAGGGAAAATACATTATATATGAATGTCTTTGGCATGCTGAGTTGAGATGACAGCCAACTAGGACAGTATACACCTTATGAGATATTTGCATAGTGTGCATTCCATTAGAAGCCACAATCTCCATTTGCAAGAATTAAACCCATTCCATCATTGTTAACAGCGACCTGTGTAGATAACTGTGTACACCACAAAAATAGGCCTAACAATTATACAAGAAGGATCACCCTTAAAGGAAATTATGCACTTCAATATTATAATGGTTATGCATCCCATATGTAGGTGTGTGTGATGTTAAAAATGTGGGAGCAGAGTGTAACATACATAATACTCCTGCATTTGGCACTCCAGCCTGACACAGTTATTGTGCCAATAGATAAGAAAAGAGGCAAACCCCACACTATGATGCAATATGCTCGCCAGAGCTGTGTATTGTCGACATCTGCTGCAGGAGGTAGCAAAGGTATTGTCACAAATAAATTAAATGAATGTGCGACTTAAGAAAGGATCTCTGATAATGAATATCATATCCGTATGTCATACTGATGGCAATTAAATGAGTATGCTAATGTGCATACAAATGTGTTCAGTCCTATATCAATATTCTTTGATTAAGGAAGGTTTCTCTGTATATCTGTATGCATACCACCCAAAAACTGGAGTATAAACATATGTACACCACAGTACTCAATGCATGTGCCAAAGTAGCACTCTCACCACAAAATATGCAGAACAAAATCATACTGCCATGAAATCCAAAGCTACATTCACATTTGTTCATACAACATATCAAGGGATAAGACTGACATGATGTAATGGTTTTTGTGTGATGTCAGTATGTTCATACAACATAAAACTCTATGCTAGAATTGAACATCAAGCTTCACAACTCCTTCAAATAAGAATATGGCTATAAATAGCATTCGCCACAGTGAAACGGTCATTACAGTTGTTGAACTCCACCTATGTGAAGTCATTCAATCAGCTGCACTGCATTTGCTCATAATTTTTATCTTCAAAAATTGATGGGGGAGACCTCCATCACTCTATACGTACAAAGTATAATTGGTGTAGATGTGTTTCATGCAGAATAGTGAAGGGTACAAATGCTTACATTCACTCAATGCTGCTTTGGAACAATTGCCTAAACACTGAGATAATCAACACCATAGTGGGATCAGTGAATGTGCCATGGAATAAGTGCATCACCAGTTGTCATATGTGTGGTAATGTGAAAGTGTTACATCATGTGTCTAAATCAAGGAATATGTGTCCCTGTAATTACTCACAAAGAATTTTGCTGTATGTCAGATAACATTGCCTGATGCTAGGTATTCCCAAACACACCTGTAGCCCCCTACTGTTGTCACTGAGATGGTAGAACAAAAATTATATCCAATGTGGATATAATCCCATATTGGAACACATGTCTTACTAAGGCAATAACATGCATTACATCATCTCATGTCTTCAGTCATGAGGAGGTGCTTCATTGCAACTGTGATGGAATGACAATCCATTCCAGTGGCAAAATCAGTCTTCAATACAGCCTTTCCGAAGGAAATGTACAATAAACAATTATAACAGGAAACAACATCTACACATGAACATAGAATATGTGGGTGAACAACACTGTTAATGACATGTAGAGTGACTGTAAGCAGTGACATCAGGATTTGAGCTATATGGCTAACATCACAGGCTTATGAAGGTTTTCTGAAACAAAAGTACAGGTACAGATTTATTTGATGACTGTGACACTCCACTTTTCAATGGATGATATAATCATTGTGTATTACCTTCATGTTTCTACTAAAAAGTGGTTGCACAGCACAAGTACATTGTATATACACATCATATATGTTTTTGTAGCATGTTCTGCACAGTAAGGGAATAAACATAGAATCACAGATGACATTCATTCCCATATTCAAACTGCCCACCTATTGAATGACAGTTTACACACGTGTATAATATGCAGACAAGAAAAGTCTGATTGCAAGTGAGACACTCAGCATCTTTGAAAGGATGACATAAGCTGTGTCATTAAAGGAAACGTGTATGCAAAAATTACTTCTACAGCCATGTAGAATTTTAAATGTCAATATTAAGAGGCATAACCCACTTTTGCATCCATTTGCTTTCACATGGAATACACCAGAAGAGTCTCTCTTCTGCATTTGAACTCCCTACTGATCAGCAGACATAATCTATATACAGTTGTATTATATGCATACACCACAGAGAAATATGATTGCATATAAGCCACACTACATCTTTGAAAGGATGACATAATCTGTGTCATGCATAAGAGATGTGTGTGCAAAAATGTCTTCAATAGTTATGTGGACTTCTAAATGTCATCAGCATTAAGAGGTGTAACACATGCCTACATCTATTTACATTCATACACACACAATCAGGAGAGTTTCACTGCTGTATTCAAACTCCCTACCTATCAACTGACGTAATCAATACACAAGTGTATTATATGCACATGCCATATGAGAGGTCTGAATTTAGTGGTGTGACAGTGCATTATTGAAATGATTTGTGTTGCAGACAGTATGCATTTTTGGAAAGAGTGAAAAGGAGATGTGGCAGTGATCTGTCCATGTAAATGTTTCTCATGAGTAGGAGTCAAATGAGCACACATGTTGAAATAAACCTCCACTAGTGCAATGGCCCCACCCTCATGCAGAGTAATTGATTGTTGTGAGAGTAGATCCCCCTATCCATCTTGCTACAAAATCTAGTGGTCATATTATGTAACATAAGCACTACTGCAGAAGTTTGACATTTATAATGTGAGAGTACACTTTTTAGTGCATGGCAAATGTGTGGCATTGCAGAGAAGATGATGCTGTGAGAAGGGTCTGACATTGATGTGGACTCACCCTGCAGTATACAGTTTACTCCCAGTTATTATTTTATTGAGGCCAGCAGTAGTTAATGTCATATTTACAAAACTCCATACACACAAAAAATTGTTAATTGCCATGAGATTAGAAGCTCATATCTATCTAACAACACAATCTAGAGAAGACAGTACTTAATGTAAGCTCCACTGTGGAAGTCTGCATTTTACTGTGTGAAACTACACTTTCTAGAGGATAACATCAGTGTGGTGTTGTAGAGAAAATGATGTTGTGACATGGGTTTGACACTAATGTGGACTCACCCTGCAGTGTAAGATTTACTCCCGGCTACTATTTTATTGAGGACACAGTAGTTAATGCCATATTTACACAACTTCATGCACATGCACACATGCACAGTTGACTGTAATGATAAAAACTTACTACCTATTTAGTCTAGAGGAGGCAGCACTTAACACAAGTGCCACAACAGAAGTCTGACTTTTATAGTATGTGGGTGCACTTTCTAGGGTATGACATCAGCATTATGTTGCAGAGAAGATGATATTGGTAGATGGGTCTGACACTGATGTGCACTCATCCAGCAGTGTCAAGCTAATGTCACACTACTGCTTTATTGAGGCCATCAGTACTTAGATCATATTCACACAACTCCAAACATGCACACATACAAGTTAATTGCTGTGAGATTAGAATCCCCTGCTTATCTCACTATGTGATGTAGAGGATACAGCATTTAACATAAGCTCCACAGCACATCTGACTTTTACATTGTGATAGTGCAGTGTAGATAGGATTAGCTTTTCATTCTGTGTCAGGGAAATATTGTGATGTTTAATGTTTTGTGCAAATCCATATTTGCTGATATGACAGAGTAAGTGCAATGTTAGGATCAATAATACATACATATTTCTGATCTGTGTCATCTCTGCTGTATGTAATGTATACCTCAGAATTGAGGGTGACATGTACCTGGGCAATGAATCATTCATGGAGCATCAGGTTATGATGGTGGTATTTAAACCTCAATGGATGGTAGTGATATTAGCAATCGTATGTGCTCATGCATGGGGAATGTGGACTATCAATACCAAGCAATACTTAATGCTCCAATGCAGGAGGGATAAAAATGATGATTTATGTGCTTCAGTAATGTATGTGGTTGTATACCATGTGTAAGTGTCAGTACTGCTGTACAGCCCAAACTGTCTAGATTGAAGTGGTCAGTTAACCACATAGTTCACTGCATTTCACATGAGTACATAAAACAAGTTCCATGTAATGAAGTAATATAATCCACTTGCAATACTTATTTATTTTCCAACTCTCTTCCTAAAGTGCAATACTATGAAATGTATTTGCGAGGATGTTGGCAAAGTGTTTGTGCATGCATTATACTTTGATGTGTTCAACTGAGACTGGGAAACACCAGTGTTTAGTAGTATTCCATGGCGTCCCACATGTTGTGTTATACTGTTCCTTGTTAGCTTCAAAGGTCAATTAAAAAATGAAGGGTTGTGCTTGCCTTCCCCATTTGTGCAACAGTCTGCTGTGAGCAAACATAATTCTCTGCTGATAGAAAAAGGCAACTTTAATTTGGTTAGCCTTCTACAGTGCAAATAAGCTTAGTGGCAATGCATGGCCATTAGCCCTTTGGACAGTACTTAGAGGAGAAAATCCACCTATCACTCTATCTGTCTCTGTGGTGCAAGGTGTAAACTCTCCAAACTAATGAATAAGCTGGGCTGGAGCATGGTGTTACTCTAGTAAGCAGATTAGTTTACAAATTGTGTCAGAATATGATTAGTATAGTAATATTTTCTCATGACTTTAAAAATACTTAGGAATGACTATTTTAAATATGTTGCCTAGCAAAATTGTATATGTGATACTGAAATAATCTGTCATAACTACTACATATGAAACATGCTTCAAGGGAAATCACAAGTTAACTGCATGTAGGCTATGGTGTAAATCATACTCACCTCATTTTGCAATAATTCCTGTAATGACATTTACCAATCACACCATATGTTTGCTCATTGCCAGACCTCACACAAATGCTGAGGACTACAAATGATCACACAGAAGGAGCTTAAACAGATATATAGACAACCCATTCACGGGAAAGACACTTAGAAATCCAGACAGTTAAGAGTGTCACCTAATGATGGATTTGAACCTTTGTCAAGTTAAAAAAATAATTTTATAAGCTTGATCACTATCATTACACTCCAACAAGAAAATCATGCATTAGACTTCTCAAAATCACACATTTGAAGGGTTAGTGAAAAGACATTCTGCAACAGAAGATGCAGGTATTATTCTGCAACAAAGTAATGGCAGAGTCTAAAAATGCTGTAACATGACATTTGCATACATTAGCCTAATGAATAGTCAATAGTACAAAGGGATGAGAGAAAGGGTGAAAACAGAGACAACTGTACAGACATCTATGAAAGGGTAATGTTGTGGGTCATTAATGCACATCTGTATGGTGTGTTCTCAATATTCACCTGTCACAACCTTTATCAGTAAGTGATGGCTTTGACAATCAAGAAGCTGTAAGACAGGTAAAACTTGATGAAGACATGCGTAGAATAAGGGTGGTGTTGGCAAATGCTTTTCTGAATAAAAGGTAGGATATGTGTCAAAAACACATCATAGAAATACAACATCGCAAGATGAAATAATGTGACATCCATCTGGAATTGAACCCATGATGCTATGGACAAAAATTAATCTTACAACTGATTCATGTCAATACTTTAGAAAGGAAATTGCACTTGACCACTTACAAAATTCAAACAACTCTGACAGTAACAGTTGCCAGTGATTTCCCTAGTCTGCCTTTACTCTGTATTTCAATAGCACAGTGTGTTTAAGTCCCTCTGTGTGAGTGTAACCTGACTACTAAAGGTGATGCCAAAGGACATGATCAGCCATTCACCGTCAGTCAGCACTAGTGTGTGATGGCAAAAGTTGCACAAATGCTGATGGAGGAAAAAGTGAAGGCTTTTTATGGGCCATTTCTGTCCATGTATGTTGTGTGTGATTTTATTTTTGACAAGATTAAACATGTAAAAATGGGGTTGAAAGGAAACTGGTGAAGTGGGGGGGCAAACTGAGAGGAGGACACATGGGAAAGAATAAAGGAATTTGCAAGAAGGAGTGGTGGAAAGCCATAACTATCCACTTCTTCACACCAAAAACATAGAAGTGTAGATGAAGAAGCCACAGACATAGACGACAAACAAGACAACAAGGCTGGTAACGGACACATAAATTTGGGAACAGCATGACTAGGGATAGGTAGGGGACATCAGAGGTGCACCCCTATCAAGCCAGAGAACAGTGAGAATCTAGTCCTCACCCTCAGAACTGTCTTCGCAGTCTCCTGTCTCAGTCTCAAGTTTCAGTGATCAACATAGCATCATCTTGCAAGATGTTGAAGTACCTTTTCTATATGGCCAATTTGGGCACTGAGGAGCTGTCAGCTCTTGGTGGGTGACAAACTTACTACCTACTCTAATACTACTCCCAGGGGGTACCAGTGCACTAGCTGCTAGGATGGAGCTACCTGATGCAGAAGAGGAAGGTAGAGAAGGCATTGTAGAGGTGGCACTGACAGCTTGGGACCCTGAAGTGCTGGTGTTGGTGCCACAACCTGTGGAGAGAAAGTGGGCCAATCCACAGTAGATAATATACCTCTCAGTGCTGCACGTCATTTTTTATAAGCAGAAATGTATGACCATAGAATATTTTATGCCATATAAAATATCCCCTCCACAAAACAAGAAAAAAAATTGAGAGAGCACGGGCGGGATGAGACAAAAAATAGAATTAGATCCATGGCATATCCCTTGACTATATAATTTCAGAAGAAAAAAAAAAAAACTCTTATGATTATCCAGTCAATATAACTTTGCCACATCCAGGTATGATGGGAAGGTTTTACTCTGTTGTACCATTAATCAATTGCACTGCTATGATATTTTAAACATAATTAGTTTACTGATTATGCTTACATTAAGATCTGATTCATATGTACCCTGTGCTTCTCTGTGGCAAGTTAACCTCTCTTGATGTGCCTCATATTTGACTGCAATGTCTTTGGCAGCTGTACAAAACAGAAGAAGAGAAGAAAAGACACAAAAGCTTTCTTGGCTTGCTACTGCATTCTATATCATTTAATACAGATGGGTGAGTATACTTACACAACTGAGGGGTGTCAGCAGTTCTAAACTCTACCGCCCACTGGCTAAGGAGATCCTTATTGCACTGTTTCAGGTCACTGTAGTGGTGACGACAATTCTCTTCAGTGCATGGAATGCCATTTCCACTGGAGACCTCCTTGGCTAACCTCTTCCAAGCTTCAGTCTTATACTGAGACCCAGTGTAGTCCTCATGCAGTAGCCTATGGCTGTAGCACTTCATGAGGAGTGCCACAAAAATCCTGGAATCCTCAACACTCCACTATGTGCTCTAAATTTAGCATCATCATCTCCCACACCAGGCCTGCATGCATAAGATAAGCAGCAACTGTAAGTATGAAATGGTGCCAAATTAAAATCTCACGTTTAAGAGCTACTGCTCAAACACACAATTTTGGCAACTGCATTTGCACAATGGAAAATACAAAGAGACATTTGCAAACAAAGAGGAAGGTATTTCATCAAACAAAAATGAAGGTGTGAAATGTAGCAGTGAGGATTGTCATGTGTAATGCTCAACCTCTTCACACTTTTTCAGATGGTCAACACTGACAGGCTCAATGGCTTTGATTGTTATCCTTGGTATTTTGGAGGTTAAATAGGATGATTTTGAACATATGTTTCTGGAATTACATGCTGTAAAAAGTTAACTGGACGATGTGGGAATCAAACCTGAGGAAGAAATAATGCATACATTTCAATCAAGATGATTATTTGGCAGTGATGCAGGAGAACTCCCATTCAGACATGTTCATTACAGATAAACTGCATTCAATATAAATGGAGATATACATATGATAGGCCTGTTCGTTTACTTTAGAAAGCTTTGAAATGCATTTCCTCAAAGAGTCGTTATTACTGTTAATGAATGTGTCTCAAATAAATGGACTTTCATGAGCTCATTAATACAGATTGGGTATGATACATACATATTTTATTATACATACTGTCCTAAACACAGAGCTGGGCTATGTGAGGAGGGGAGATGCTTTTCACTTAAGTATTCTGCCCATCATAGAGATGCAAGTGTATTTTAATTCAATAGCATAATTATCTTGCTTGAACAATTACACAGACATTTGACTGTGTTTCACAACTAAATCACTAATGAGATATGCTACTTAGAGAAAATTATTTATCAAAATATTAATGAGACATTTCTTGAAATAAACATAATTATGCTAGCCATTTGTAGGAATTGTCACCTTCCTAATCAAAGTGTTGTAAAAAATTTCATTCTTACACTTTTGCACGCATAAGTTTTATCTGGATTTGAACCCCACATCACCTGTGACTTATTTCTAAAGTCAGTGCACTTTTACCTTGTGCCCTAGAGACAGTTACAGCAAGTGGTTGTTCAACACATAGTATGGTCCAGAGTACTGACACCCACTCATTGCCACTTAGCATATTTGCATAACAGAATACTGCCCAAATGAAATCCTTCACTTTTTTTCCTTAAGCAGTTAATGTTGATTGCATGCTGCTCTGCGGCAAACAAGTGCACATGGCAAGAAACAGGGGAAAAGTATAAGATGTCCTGATGAAAGTAAATCATACATTGAGTATAATCATTTCCACATTCTCTTCACATTGCCTGGGGATTTGACCTCATGAGAAACTCTGTTAAGGTACCACAATCACTACATTTATAGCTTCTGCTACAGAAACAGGTATACAAAATGTGAACATCAATCACTCATTAGAAATACCACACATACTGGTGCCAAAAACTGTTTGGGCTAATGGGGGTTACAGAAATGAAATAGTTCACTCTTTCTTTCACTTGTGAGCCCTGTTTGCACTCTGCTAAACATTGTGGAAATCACACAGAAAAAATGTGTATAACAATTATTACACACAACAAAGCACAAGCTGCATTTGCACATCTGCTGTAAACACTCCATGAAGAATGGGACTTCAAGCCAGACTCAAACCTTACATCTTCTTTCTTGTTTCTTTAAAATCATTTCTTTTAACCCATGTGCTACACTGATACTCACATGCAATGTAGAATGTCTTCTCTTACAGGTATATACAGTGCTGTAGCAAAGCACACCAGTGATACTGTGAAATGCCCTACTAATGGCATGAAACATTTCTCAGTTTGTATCTTGGACAGTGGACTCTAGTTCTCTGCCTTGATATGCTGCCAGTCAACAGTGCATTTTGCAAAAACCAATGCAAATGAGGAGTAAAACAAACAAACACCAAATAATAATAATATTGACTGTATTAGCAAATATTATAGCAATAACCCATGCCTGGGTGTGGGTAATGCTGAATTTACCCACGGTTGGTGTGGTTTGGTGAGGGCGAAGCCTGAGTGGCCAAACAAAGACAACCATGGGTAAATCCAGCATTACCCACACCCAAAAGTGGGTTATTGCTATTATACAATGACATTATTTAAGAAAAAAATACTTACTTTTCTTAAATAATGGCATTGTATAATGCCTCCTTGCTGCCCTTCCACAGCTGTCTGGTATTCTGCAGCAGTTCTGATGTACTGCGCATGCGCATGCTTGCGTAGTACATCAGAGCTGTGGGCAGAAGCAATGGAGAAAGCAAGATCTCCGTTGCTTTTTACAAACTCGCTATGTTAAAGGAGTTTAACATAGCGAGACAGCTTTAAAAAAAGCAATGCTATGTTAAACCCATTTAACATAGTGAGACACCTTTAAAAAAAGCAACGGAGATAGGAAGATCTCCGTTACTTTTTTTAAAGCTGTCTCGCTTTGTTAAACTCGTTTAACATAGCGTGACAGTGTGTGAAAAGCAACGGAGATCTTGCTTTCTCCGTTGCTGTAAAAGAAAGAGTTATACTAATGGAAAAAGTCTAGGCGACCGGACCTTTTTCCATTACTATAACTTTGATTTACCACATGCACGCTGACCAATCAGCGTGCATGTTTTGGATTATTAATGGGGGTCATTGTATAATGTGGTATAATAATGAAAATACAGGATTGTGAAGTTTCTTAGGTCTATGTGTGTTAAAACCTGATCATATGCTAAGAAAATATGCATTAACTCTGTTGGTGAGCACACTATCTGAAGTTTAACCCACAAATCAGTGCAATAGCTGTACACACTCTGTTGTTTTCTTATCCCTTTTTGCCACCAACTCAGGATGAGAAAGGGTATCTTTCTCATTTGCTTGAACATGTCTAGACCAATGTGACAATGACAAAGTCTTTTAAGTAATAATTACCCACACAATTTTAATTTCAGGCTGCCAATGCTACCAGCTGTTTCTTCTCTTTATTTTCTGAGTATATTCTCCACATAGTTTGCCCAGCTTAATTACAGAAATGCAATGTCATGGACATTTACTTGCACATTTGTTTCAATGTGTAATATAGGCGATAAGCATTTCAGACAGATTTTAAGCAAAGTATAGACAGTGTGCATTTAGTGCAAGTATATCAGTGTTGTTAAAGTTATTCTCACAGCCCTCAAGGTGCTTACAATTTTTATTGTAAGTCTATTTTGCATGACACAGACACTTCAGAGATAAAAATATGTTCAGTATAGCTTGATGTTGTAGTCACAACAATCAGTAATACTGGCAAGCCATTAGCAGCAAAAAATGCCATTGGTCTTTCCTGCAGTGCTTGGGTGTGCATATGGAATTGTATGTCTACCTGCACAATGTTTGCATCCCCTACACTAAGTGAATTTTTGTATTCTGGAATGCTAATGACTTCACACATTATTTGCACCTTCACAGTGCTCAAAAAGCATAATCTACACAATAGAAAGTTAACAGTGTAGCTATAGAAGTGAAGAAGGGATGACGGATCGGATACAAACAGAGCATTCCTGCTAGTTACTTGGAAGAGATTATTCTACAAATCACTGCACTATTTCACAAGTTAATTTTGTCCCCTATATAAAGTGCTTACATGTTCATATTTTGAATGTATTTCTGTATGCAATGGAAAAAATGAATTGTGTGATGTATGGAATTTTAATAATTTACTGCTGGTGTGCTGTACATATGTCAGTGCTGGCTGTGCTGTCCAACTTAGTATAGTTATGTTTTAGTATTTTGTTACCTTTTGCTATTGCATGACTGCCTCATCTATGTGGGTGACTCATTTAGTAAAATAAGTGGCACACTAGATTGGGCAGTGTCTGTGATGGTACATCTGCTATGGGTGGACCAGCATCTACATGTATGTAGAGCCACAACATCCTCTGGTGTTAGCCAACTTGGCTGTGCCAGATCCCCCTCCTGTACTGGCACTACTTCTACTGGACTGTCAGTGAGTGAGGAGTCAACACCCACATGTGGTAGGCAATGGAGTTTTGGTCCTGGATATAGTTGTGAGAAGAGCTTGTCCAGCAGACATTGCTGACATTCATGTAGCACCCCTACTTTGAACCAGAGACATGAAAGTAGCAGTGTAACTCCTGGAAGAGGCATTTTGCATGGTCAGTAGCAATGACACTGAAGAGACAAGTCTTCCATGCATGGCTCACAGTTGTCCTACATGGCAAGACATAGTGCTAGCACAGAGCTTGATTGTGTTCATGCCGACACTCACAAAAATGTACAAAAACTGCCCATACCAAACTGCACACGTGCAAGGTAAAAGAACACTAATGTTGATTGGGATATATGTTCTGTCTCACCTACACTCTCACTACTTTGGTGTCACCCTTGGCCTACTGCACACCCCCCCATGAGAATGATGATGGCTGTGCCTGGGGGTTGCATATATGTGTGATGCGCAGAGTGGATAGGTACAAGAATGACAATATAAAGGTAGTTCATCTTTTTATACATTAGCTCATTTAGTACAGGATCCACACTTACCTTGACATTGCTGCAGTAATGCGTCATGTGCTTTGGGGCTGTCTCTGTGTAATGTTATCCATACACAGACATTACATGGGAAAGTAAAATGTGTGGACATCATATGGCATCACTGTTAATGTTTGTATGTGCTTAGGTTGTTATCTGTGTTTCTTCCCTGGTAAATGTATGTGGTATCATTTGCCTCTTACTTGCAGAGTGTGTGTGCTGACTTTTGAGTCTTAGGTGATGAGAGTGCATGTATTTGTGGACACTATACAGGCTACTCCTAAATAGCTTAAAAGTCTTGGGCACACTTACCAGTTGGATAATAGTAACATTACAAAGCAAAATTGGTCATGATTTGGGAAGGGCCTTAGAGTAGCTAATAAGTAAGAGCTGGTTGGTGGCAGTGATTTCTACCTTATAGTCTGGGCAAAAGGGAGCATAGCCAGTATGACTGTGCCAGCCTTCCCCAGGAGTGTCTGTGTGTTTGTATATAAATCAAATCTCAAAGTGTCTGTGTGCCAGCTACCTGGGCAGGGACACAAAGCACTGGTGGACAGAGAGGGTGCTGGGGGGTTTTGGCCTGACCACTCTGCTGAGATCTTAACCCTATAGCTGTGCCAGTATAGAATCTTATTGGGATCTGGAGAAAGAGGAGAGGGCAAAACCAGTCCCAGACTGACTGTGATCTCTGTGTGCTCGTAAGGGAAATTGTATTTTACTGTGTGTGTACTTGTTATCCCCTCACTGTGCACATCCCTCACTGGTGCTAGTGGTGAGGATTGAGGCTCCTTGATTACTGGGGCAGTGCAGAGGCATCACAAGGTCCAGGACTACATTTCCTTAAGGATGAAGAATGTCTTCTCTTACAGGTATTTACAGTGCTGTAGCAAAGCACACCAGTGACACTGCGAAATGCGCTACTAATGGCATGACACATTTCTCAGTTTATATCTTGGACAGTGGACTCTAGTTCTCTGCCTTGATATGCTGCCAGTCAACAGTGCATTTTGCCAAAACCAATACAAATGAGGAATAAAACAAACACCAAACAATAATAATATTGACTGTATTAGCAAATATTATAGCAATAACCCATGCCTGGGTGTGGGTAATGCTGGATTTACCAACGGTTGGTGTGGTTTGGTCATGAGGCAAAGCCTGAGTGGCCAAACAAAGACAACCGTGGGTAAATCCAGCATTACCCACACCCAAAAGTGGATTATTGCTATTATACAATGACATTATTTAAGAAAAAAAATACTTACTTTTCTTAAATAATGGCATTGTATAATGCCTCCTTGCTGCCCTTCCACAGCTATCTGGTAGTCTGCAGCAGTTCTGATGTACTGCGCATGTGCATGCTTGCATAGTACATCAGAGCTGTGGGCAGAAGTAACGGAGAAAGCAAGATCTCCGTTGCTTTTTACAAACTCGCTATGTTAAAGGAGTTTAACATAGCGAGACAGCTTTAAAAAAAGCAACGCTATGTTAAACCCATTTAACATAGCGAGACACCTTTAAAAAAAGCAACGGAGATAGGAAGATCTCTGTTACTTTTTTTAAACTGTCTCACTTTGTTAAACTCGTTTAACATAGCGTGACAGTGTGTGAAAAGCAACGGAGATCTTGCGTTCTCCGTTGCTGTAAAAAAAGAGTTATACTAATGGAAAAAGTCTGGGTGACCGGACCTTTTTCCATTACTATAACTTTGATTTACCACACGCATGCTGACCAATCAGCCTGCATGTTTTGGAATAATAATGGGGGTCATTGTATAATGTGGTATAATAATGAAAATACAGGACTGTGAAGTTTCTTAGGTCTATGTTTGCTAAAACCTGATCATATGCTAAGAAAATATGCATTAACTCTGTTGGTGAGCACACTATCTGAAGTTTTACCCACAAATCAGTGCAATAGCTGTACACACTCTGTTGTTTTCTTATCCCATTTTGCCACCAATGCAGGATGAGAAAGGGTATCTTTCTCATTTGCTTGAACATGTCTAGACCAATATGACAGTGACAAATTCTTTTAAGTAATAATAACCCATACAATTTTAATTTCAGGCTGCCAATGCTACCAGCTGTTTCTTCTCTTTATTTTCTGAGTATATTCTCCACATAGTTTGCCCAGCTTAATTACAGAAATGCAGTGTCATGGACATTTATTTGCACATTTGTTTCAATGTGTAATATAGGTGATCAGCATTTCAGACAGATTTTAAGCAAAGGATGGACAGTGTGCCTTTAGTGCAAGTATATCAGTGTTGTTAAAATTATTCTCACAGCCCTCAAGGTGCTTACAATTTTTATTGTAAGTCTATTTTGCAAGATACAGACACTTCAGAGATAAAAATATGTTCAGTATAGCTTGATGTTGTAGGCACAACAATCAGTAACACTGGCAAACCATTAGCAGCAAAAATTGCCATTGGTCTTTCCTGAAGTGCTTGGGTGTGCATATACAATTGTATGTCTACCTGCACAATGTTTACATCCCCTACACTAAGTTAATTTTTGTATTCTGGAATGCTAATGATTTCACACATTATCTGCATCTTCACAGTGCTCAAAGAGCATAATCTATAAAATAGAAAGGTAACAGTGTAGCTATAGAAGTGAAGAAGGGACGACTGATTAGATACACACAGAGCATTACTGTTAGTTACTTGGAAGAGATTGTTCTACAAATCACTGCACTATTTCACAAGTTAATTTTGTCCCCTACACAAAGTGCTTACATGTTCATATTTTGAATGTATTTCTATATGCAATGGAAAAAACAAACTGTGTGATGTATGTAATTTTAATAATTTACTGCTGGTGTGCTGTACATATGTCAGTGCTGGCTGTGCTGTCCAACTTAGTATAGTTATGTTTTAGTATTTTGTTACCTTTTGCTATTGCATGACTGCCTCATCTATGTGGGTGACTCATTTAGTAAAATAAGTGGCACACTAGATTGGGCAGTGTCTGTGATGGTACATCTGCTATGGGTGGACCAGCATCTACATGTATGTAGAGCCACAGCATCCTCTGGTGTTAGCCAACTTGGCTGTGCCAGATCCCCCTCCTGTACTTGCACTACTTCTACTGGACTGTCAGTGAGTGAGGTGTCAACACCCACATGTGGTAGGCAATGGAGTTTTGGTTCTGGATATAGTTTTGAGAAGAGCTTGTCCAGCAGACATTGTTGACATTCATGTAGCACCCCTACTTTGAACCAGAGACATGAAAGTAGCAGTGTAACTCCTGGAAGAGGCATTTTGCATGGTCAGTAGCAATGACACTGAAGAGACAAGTCTTCCATGCATGGCTCACAGTTGTCCTACATGGCAAGACATAGTGCTAGCACAGAGCCTGATTGTGTTCATGCCGACACTCACAAAAATTTACAAAAACTGTCCATACCAAACTGCACACATGCAATGTAAAAGAACACTAATGTTAATTGGGATATATGTTCTGTCTCACATACACTCTCACTACTTTGGTGTCACCCTTGGCCTACTGCACACCCCCCCCATGAGAATGATGATGACTGTGCCTTGAGGTTGCATATATGTGTGATGCACAGAGTGGATAGGTACAAGAATGACAATACAAAGGTAGTTCATCTTTTTATACATTAGCTCATTTAGTACAGGATCCACACTTACCTTGACATTGCTGCATTAATGAGTCATGTGCTTTGGGGCTGTCTCTGTGTAGTGTTATCCATACACAGACATTACATGGGAAAGTAAAATGTGTGGACATCATATGGCATCACTGTTAATGTTTGTAGGTGCTTAGGTTGTTATCTGTGTTTCTTCCCTGGTAAATGTATGCGGTATAATTTGCCTCTTACTTGCTGAGTGTGTGTGCTGACCTTTGAGTCTTAGGTGATGAGAGTGTATGTGCTATCCTTTGCCTCTTCACCAGGGCAAGGGCATATTGTGCATGCCTACATCTGCTAGCTGCCTTTGTAGCTACAATTTTTCCCTAAGAAACTTTGTTTGCATGTGCTGGAGGTGCTGTCACTGTCTGTGGTCCAGGAATGTGTGTTTCTGACTGTTGCTGTCCCTTTTGCAGCTGTTTCCCTAAGATGAGATTGTGCAACATGGCATTGATTATCCGATTTTATGCCAAGGTGCATGGGTTGTACTGCAGGGCAACCCCTGTGCTGTCTAGACAGTGGAATCATGGCTTCAGCATGCGAAACACATGCTCTGCGATGTTCATAGTTTGAGTGTGGATATTGTTGTTTCCTTCCTGTGTGAGTATGTGTGCATTTCTGATGGGTGTCATGATACATGGTTCCAGAGCATAACCTGCATCACCGTAGAGATGGCTTTGTGGAACATCACCCCTAGCAAACCTTGTGTAAAGGTGAGAGGTGTGCCATATGTGTGAGCCATAGTAACTGCCTGGGTTATCTGCACAGACAATGAGGATGATCTCTTGAGCATTACAGACTACATGGCAGTTGATTCAGTGGAACTCCTTCTTTATTCATGAAGTGGGGCTCATATTTCTATGTGAGTGCAGTCTATGGCCCACGAGACCTTATAGAAGTGTGGTACAGCACAGAATTTCTGCATTGTTCTTGCTTTCCCCTCTTGTGAGAGTAAAAATAGATGTACGCCCTTGCATGTTGTAGCATAGCATTAAGATATTGATGCAATATTCTGGATGTTGGGGCCTGTGACACCCCTAGTATATCCCCTGTGAGTCTCTGGAATGTTCCAGTAGCTAATATCCTTAATGCCACACATACTTTAGTTTCCACTGGTATAGGCTCTCCTCTATTTCCTCAGGGTCTGAGGGTGGGGCAGAAGAGATTGCAGAGTTCCTGTAGTGTTTTCCTATCAACCCTGTATCGCTCTACTATTTCAGTGTCATGCAGTCCATGATATGTTAAACAGGGTCTGAACACCCTTGGATGAGGTCTATTAGAAGCATCATAAGCAGTATAGATTTAACCCTGTTGCACCTACACATGCAAGAGAGCAGTAGCAGCAGCCGCTAAAATTGTTTTTTTTTTTTGCGTATGATGGTGGCTGTATTTCAATAGGTTTTGGTGTTCATGGCAATGGACTAAAGCTTCCTGAAGGGCTCCTCCATCTTGGATTAGTTAATTAGCATGTAATTAAGCTGATTATGCTTTCATTAGCATACTGTGCAGTTTACCTTTGTTTGGTGGCTCTACATGACATATAGAGCTGCTTAATGAATACAAAATAGCGAGCTATAGTATGAGTGTCATAACATGATGCGCACATATGACAGCAGCATGGAAACTAGCTGTTCATGAATCCAGCCAATATTTAAATAGAATCTAGTTTAATGCCAATCAAATAGTATTTACTCTGGTTGATACAGTTTGTGATCCATGAGGATATTTTGTTGTCCATTAGACTCAGCATTCAGCACAATAAACATAATGCACATGCAACATTACATGTAGAGTCTGAAATAAGTAGAAAATATGTCTCACTGAAGGATCCTAATTTCAAGTTGTGAAGTTATTGAAGTGCAATTCTCAAGATCAGTAATTATAGCCAATTTACACAGTGATGCATTCATCAATGCTCAATACAATAGCATCAAACCATTTCTCTTTATACAGAATTCTATGACACATAAACAGTCTTCATCAAGACTTGGGGCCAGATTCAATGAAGCCTATAATAAGTGTAAACTGTTCTGAGTGAACAGACAACAAAGACATAACGCACACCTTCTTCCTACTAATTTTAGTCTTCCTACTGATATTCTTGCAGCTTTAAAAATTGACAGATACTCATAAAGTTTATCACAAAATGACTATTGTACACTTAATGTAATCTTTCTGAGCGAGTAGAAATTACAAAAAATGTGAAAAGAATTTTATTGAATACATATTCCCCCGGATTCACGAATCCTCCGTGTAAGAACTAAATAAGTCTTACTCGGAGGCTGCAGTTGAACGGTATGACATCAGCATGCCATGAATATTCATGAGGGCACGCTGACTCAAACCCAAGTCCAACACGGACCGTGCAGGCAAGCAGGGGGTGTGTCCGACTGCCAAGCAGTGGAAAGGTCTATGCCCCTGCAAATGTGTTAAAAAACAAAATGTCAACACATAAGGGCGAATCCGCTCAAATGTCCATGTACCCAACACCACAATCCCTGACATTGTAAACCCCAGTACAGTTATAAAAAGTAAAACTATTATTTTTTTTTTCTAATTCCCAATATAGCTGCCCATATTTGCGCATGTGTGCATGTGTGTGCCCATTGCTTAGCTGCAGCTAGCAATCTCGGCATGGAAGAGCATAATAAGGAATGTTTATGCAAATTACACGAAATAGTAATAGTGTAGTGGTAGAGCGTTTGCACAAAGTGGAGGCATTCATGGTTCAAGTCCCACCACTCCCCTTCCTATTTTCTGTTCCAAATTAGTATATAAAATAATTCCTGACCTATATGATGAAACTTTTACTAAAAAGCATTCAAATGGCTTATGTATCAGTCAACAAAATGTATATTTATAAAGGACCAACAGAATGGTGGAAATGCACTAAAAATACCAAAAATAATTCCAAAGTGCAAAGGAGAGGTCGGATAAAGTTCCAATACCGAAGTTTAATGTCCAAAAGATAAAATCACAAGGCACACCAAAGAAATAACATTCTAGTATTTCTCTCTCTAGCGTCATTACCATCTGTTTGCAAGGCTATAGGCGTATTTGCCGGATCAAAGGTAGGGCTATGAAACTCCCTGGGTTCGCCAACGTCTGCAAAAACACCAATAAGCTCCCTCGGGTGTTCGTCCTGCCTTCTTAGTCCATCAGTTCCTGGTAGCTGACTATGAGCCATATTGCTGTGAAAAGTAACTAACGATTGGCTGAGAGGTGTCAGCAGGTCAACTAACTCAGTTAACTGTCCTATGAGTTTACGAAGTTGACCTGTTTCTTCCGACGCCCTTACTTCAGTAGTTGGCAATGAATCCATCTCTCCTCCACCTCACAAAGTACAAAAAACCAACAGAATGGTGGAAATTGCACCAAAAACACCAAAAATAATTCCAAAGTGCAAAAGAGAGGTCAGATAAAGTTGTCCAAAGATAAACACCAAAGAAATAACATTCTAGTATTTCTCTCTCTAGCGTCATTACCATCTGTTTGTAATGACGCTAGAGAGAGAAATACTAGAATGTTATTTCTTTAGTGTGCCTTGTGATTTTATCTTTAAATTCGTATTGGAACTTTATCCGACCTCTCCTTTGCACTTTGGAATTATTTTTGATATTTATAAAGGAACCTGACATATAATTGGCCGCAGTTAAGCAACGCTTAACCCAGTGCAATATAGTTGCCCCTAGCTAACTCGCGCTTTACCCAGCGCAATGTAGTTGCCCATAGCTAAATCGCGCTTTACCCAGCGCAATGTAGTTGCCCATAGCTAAATAGCACTTTACCCAGCGCAATCGGTTTGTGCGTAGGTGCGCAGCGCGCCAACCAGCGCACCGTCGGGCAATGTGGAGCAACGTAGAGGAACGTTGCTTAAACACAGCCATGCCCCCTAACCTGTCTGGACAGTAGTAAAATAAAAAGCAATGATAAGGTTTGAACCCAGGACACTGTGCACCATAATCAGAGTACTGAACCACTAAGTCACGACAGCTTAGGATAAGCACCCACTGTTAACATATATATAGTAATAAATGTTTGATTAACCATTGCTAAGCAGGTCTGCAGTCAGCCAAGAATATTAAAAAATGGCCAATCACAGAAAAGTGCGGGAAATGTGGCATATTTAAGCCGCATAGGTGGGAATACTCACCATAACTGTTTGTAGCTCCCATCTGCAGTTAGAATGTCTGGTGCTGGAGAGGGTACACGCTTTCTAGCACAACGGTGGGGCATCGAGGAGTCAAGATATATGGTTTGGCTCCTAGTCCATCAGCATGAGACTCGACTCCTGCAAGGCCAGTTCCAAGGAATGGAGTATAAGGCGAAGGCTTGGAACCGGTTGGCTCATGAACTCTCCAGTGCCACAGGCGTCCCTCAGACTGGTGAGCAGGTCCATCACCACCATGCAGACCTGAAGAGGCAGAAGCAGGACCTTCTGAACCAGTGGATCCAGGAGGCCTGTCAAATGCGTGATGCCCCACTACTAAGTAGGTAGCCATGGAATGCAGTATGTAAGACAAGCTAATATAGTCTAAAAATGGATAGGTATGTCTCAATATCCCTTTATTTACTCCACAGCTGCAGGTGCTCGTGCTATGAATCAGCAAGCCTATGCAGATAGGCTGCTAAGGCTGCGCCACCAGGCAGGTTAGTAAATATTCTGCATGTATTGTTACATGATATATGTGAGTGAGCATGACAAAAGTGTTTCAGCCCAATAATACAGCAATAAAATGTCCTGATTAAATCCTCTGCATGTACTGTTATATAACAAATGTCAGTGAGCCAGAAATAGAGTGTACTAACCCACCAATCAAGGTAAAATAATACTGGAATACTATCCCTGCATGACTCTTGGGTCTGTGAAGGTCCAGTGGTGACTGCCCATGCATGGGGATCTCAGTCCCACTGTTACCATCTGTGAGCTCATGGGCTTGCGATTTCCAAATATCCATCCCCGTCAATTGTGTTTACCCACCCCATGTGTCATACTCCACCCCTGTATGCATCTTATATGTCTTGTCTTTTTTCCTACCCAACCTACTTCCCCAAATATACCTACTTCCTCTACCTCACTTTCCACTCTCCCCTGGGAAAAAAAAAAAAGGGCAATCTGTACCCGAAAAAAAATTACGCCCCATACATAGCTGCCCATTTCGCACACATGTCTGTCGGACATGTACACTGATAATTCTAATTGGCAGTACAACAAACTATGTTGTCCTCACCCCTCTCTCAGGGGTGGAAGGTTTCAAATTTTACTCCAAATTTGCAACATATGCACAGCTGTTGCTGGTAAAGAAATGGACAGCTATGGACCTTCCCTACACCCATCCTGCACATCTCGAGCTTGTTTTCCTACTGTCTTTCCCCTCTTTGTGCCCCCTTTTTCACCACTTTCCTATCTCCCCATTTTCTTTTCTTTCAAAGAAATTAGCACGGGGGTTAGTGGGAGTAAGCACTTTTAAGCAGTAGTAAGTGGGATTAAGCGAGTTTGAGCATGTGTGCACTTAGCTAAGCATCACTAAGCTTCACACAAACCCGCGCAAACCCACTTACAACTGCTTAAAAGTGCCTTAGTCACTCTAGATCAGGGCTCTTGTTCTGCTCAGCAGCAAAATTAAAATACCTTTGTCAGTCTCGAACCCCAGACCTTGGGCACATAAGACTGCATGAAGTACCACTAAGTCACAACAGATGTACAATAACTTTGTGCTGCAAAAAATATATCATTTATTACAATGAGTGAATGTAAAGGAAATATAGGAAGGCCACAACACAAAGCCTGTTCTGTGGATCTTTACCAGCAATTGCTGTGGGATTGCATTACATGAGTGTGATGTGAGAAGCAGCCAATCAAGCAGAAAATAATGTTGCAGAGGCACTTTACAACCCCCACACAGTATCATAGCAGCACAAACACTGGCATATCTGAGTAGGGCAGAGGCCATACCTCCTAACTCAGTCAACTTTCCAGTGATGTCCCTGATTGTGAAACATATTTAGCTGTGTCCCTCAGAATCCCACAGAAAAGTACTGACATCATTCAGAATGGTGGGCTATTACACAATGAATACTGACAATAATTACAGTAGACCCTGCTTGTATGTCATGAAAGGAGTACTAATCCATATGCACTGCTTCACTGAAGTATACACCTACTGTTCCTATTATGTGTAAGGTGTACCTCACATTCAACTACATATCCATGACACCATGCAAATATGTATGTGACTGTTCCATAGGCCCGGCAGAGGCCCAAACACACAGACATATAGGCTATACTGCTGTTACACACTCTGCAAATAGCTTTCTTAGGCCCTCACCAAGCATACCCTTATGGAGGAGTATAACACAGAAATGCCAATGGATGTAGCCATGTACTGGTAGCAACTGACTATAACAATGCCATTGTAACAGTGCTGAAAACACCTGTGAGTTGCACAGACAAAGAATGACAGTGTAACCTCTGGCTACCAACTGGGTAAGTTCACAGGTGGGAACCATGCAGACAGACAACCTGCCCTGCAAAACACACAGGTACACACCAATCCTGCAAGTCCAGTAAGATAATATTCACACATTAATGCATAATGCTCTCAGTATGTAAGCCCCCCCCCAATTAAAAGATACTTGTGCGTTTAGAGTCTACCAACTGTGTAGGTAGGCATACTCAGTACAGGAATTGTCCAGTTGTTCTGTGAACCCTGTGGTAATGTCAAAAGTAAAAAAACATAACCCTTCTGAAGTCAGTACATTAATATTCCCAGTATAGTCACATAAATGTTGTGTAAGCATTTGTAGTGGTGAGTAAAACTCTACACTGATAGCTTAGCGTTGGAAGTGGCAACAGTCAGGTCTGAGTACAACATGTACAGCACTGTCTACACCTCTGGCTTCATTTATAAGACATATACCAACCGTCTGACTTACACAACAGTCTCCACAGCAAACAAGCATTGGCCCCACTCTGGATATCTGAAAGGGCTACGCCTACATACCATAGCAATTTATAGCATTGGGTTGCTATGACAGTGGGTACTGCAATTACCACTCAGCAGGCTGTATGCATTTACCAAATGCTGGCCAACAATTGGTGCAGAGGGCATCACATGCACATGTACAGATACCTATAAAAGCAGATAGGACTTGCTATCCCCACATGCAATCATTACATTGCAAGTTGCACATAGCAAACAACAGCAAGCAGGAAAAAAAAAAAAAAAAAAAAACAGTACGTTTCAGTACCCCCCCAAAAAAAAAAAAAAACATACACAGATGGACCCGGAAGAGACATACAGGTATGTAACAGTTTGTAATTACCGGCAGGTAGTAGATGGTTATGGTTAGTACTGTTGATCCTCTGATACATGCATATGTGGTAGCAGTAGGTATGTATGCACTGATGCCATGCATAAGTATTGCCATGGAGAAATTGTTGGGTAGCTGTGTGCAGTGGGACATAAGTGTAACAGTTGTAGGTCAGCAGTGCATGTCAAACTTCTGAACATGTTATCTATGGTCTGTACAGTACTGCGTTTAATGGCAGTTTTGGGGAGTATTGCAAACAGCTAGATAAACTTGGATGTCACAGAGTAAGACATGCATGATAGTCACATAATGTGTAGCTTAGCATTGGCAACCGCTGTAGCAGGCTAGCATAGTGATGTATCATTTGCAGCTATGTATACCCTTGTACTATTACTGTATGCACACATGTGACAACTGTCCTACCTATAGCAAGGCCCAACATGTCATCAGTGAGGTGTATGGACTTACAACATTGTGGACCTTGTGTCTGTATGGCACACAGAAATGTCGAGATACACGTGTGTCTGATTTCTGAGCATCTGAACATGTGCATAGAGCAAGGGACATACTGCAACTGTTTGTGAAAGGTGGACATTTATATGTTGGTGCAGGTTATGTGCATACATCTATGTAGGTTGTAGTGTGTGTCAAACAAGACAGCATACAGTGCTGGCATATGACATGTGTTGTTCAAATGCCATGGGTATGACTTGTTAGGTATATAGTCTCCCAGATATGGGGTCCTGCTAAACATATATGGGCTGAGAACACTTTCCATGCATTCTGCACAAGACTGTGCAATATCATTACATAACTGTATCCCCCTCAACCTTAGAATTATTGATATTCCCACCATGAAAGGTGGACTGTATATGTGCTGATATGCATATCAATGTGTACACCAGTGGGTGTTGAAATGTACGCCCCAGCTGAATGTTGTACATATATTGCCATCCCAGTTGTTAAAAGCCCTGTACCCATGAACTAACACATAGGTGGTAGTGTACTCAACACCGAAGGTGTGATAAGAGACTATGGGACACAGGTGGACAGTAGTGTCGCTAATGATGATAACTGTGCCACACTAGTCATGTAAAACTAGTACAGTCCATATGTCATCAGCAAATGTGTGTCATCCATGGAAACAGAGGTCAGGCTTCCACTCCACTCATCAGTCATAACACCCATCATATAGTACAATGTCCCTGTTGGTATGTACCTCAGAACACATACCCAGCAACAGTAGATGCCAGACACATACCTCACAAAGAGTGGTACCGGATTACAACAGATGTCCTATGCTGACTGTCTTACCAAACAAATTGTACACTGTGTCGCATACCGCTTACCCAGAGACCACCCCTGGCCAACATACAAAGCTATGGCAAACCCACAGGTGTTGGACGTGCTCCATGTAAACAGATAGAACACCAGACAAGATACACACTTTACTGCCCAACAACTTGTAATGTAAAAAGCAGAACATGCTTGACTGGCACATCATCACAGACACATACCATACTGTCGAACCAACCACCTATCAACAGCATATGAAGGTCCTCATTAGCAGCTGCCATCAATAACCATGATGATTGCATGTGAGATAGGAAACACAACCCGGTAATCACCGCTGTGGCTCTGCATGACAGGGGCACAGGAACCTACATTACATGTGTGTCCTAGTGCAGGGTACCATATGTCAATGCTTCCATAGGCCCTATGGATAACAGCCTATCAACTACCTAGGACATGATACACACACATGTACCTGTTGCAACACATGCTATGTGAGGTTGACTGTGTGTGATGGAGAATGTGTATGTGAATGTATCAATGATGTGGATATGTGTGATAGCCTACTGGGAGTCTGTGTATACCATGGTATGTAGTGTTGTAGCTCTAATCCCATTCAAAGGTCCATATGCTATTGGCAGGGCTGAAAATCACTACGGCATATGTTGTGATGTAGTCCCATGTTGTCGAATGGAGTGTGCCTTAGTAGGCTAAAGCAGTACATGTATGCTTATTGATTGTTAACACTAGTGAATACAAGTCACGTATGGACTGTAGTACTACCTGAAGCTGTATGCTTCAACTGCACAGTGTGGTTTCTATCCACATGGCTTGGTAACACACTTTTGTTTGTTACCTGTAGTCCACACACATCACATACCTCAGGCATGAGGTTATGTATGTGCTGACACACAGTAATGTATGGTACACAGGTAACTGTAATCTGGGTTGCCATACCCTTGTGTCTTGTAGGTATGTCTGATGTGTGTGTGGGTATGCCTGTAACATGTCCTCGGTGATATGTGTGTCATAGGATATAGGTACATATCTAGCAACATGTATAGTGTAGTACAGCAGTATGCCACCTATAGTGGTGAATGTGCACATATGTTACTGAGGGGTTTGCTATCAACAAGTAGTGTGGTGTACTGCTAGTACCATAATCATACTGTACATAGATTTAAATGGATGACAAATGTCTGTATGCATTAGCTTCATATACACCTCCTGTGGCTAGGTGTTGCATTGTGTCACATACAGTGTGCCATGCACTGTTGTATTGTCCTACATACTGGTTTCACTTTGTGGTTGTGCAGAACATGGTTTTGTATTTAGCATGTGCCAGGCACTGTCAGGCATTTGTGGTCTTAGCAGTCATATGTGTTATTAAAAGTGTGTATCTGCTGACAGCCAATAGGTTGCTATATATGGCATTTCAATGATGTCTGTACATTAGAATGTTGAGTGTGCAACATGCCTTTTTCACAAGTATTGTTTAATTGTCTTCCAGTGTTATGGCACATAACCGAAAGCCATCGTATACCCCTGAGGAGGAGGATGTCATCAGAGATGCAGTCATCCAACATTACAATCTACTGTTTTCAAGATCCTGCCAGGACCAGCATGGTTGCACTGCACTGTGGCAGGATGTTGTCTGTCGGGTGAATGATGTAGGCATGCATAACTGAACTTATGAGCAGGTACACCATCACTACAGTGATTTAATCAAACATGTCCGGCAGCCTGCCTCCGATGTCCACAGACAACAGCTTGCCACAGGTGGTGGTGCTGCCACACATCCCCCCCTCACCAGAGTGGAAGAGCTGCTCCTCAGCATGGTGGCTCCAGGCCAACCATTACAACAAACCTGTGTCATCATGGAGGCTGGAGTCACCCAGCACAACGACAATGAGCGTGCAGGTAACATGGAATATCTGTAGACCACTGTTATCCAAAGTGTTGTAATATGCATTAATCAGATGTTGTGTACTGTGTATGCAGAAAATGTGGTGCCTGGTGTCATGCAATACTGATAATTCGGGACATTATCTGTATGCCTGTGACTGTCACCCCATGTACTACTGTAAAATTGCAGACTCACAGCAGCAATGCCATAGTTGTTGACACTGACATACTGTCTCATATCCTTGCAGGTCCCTATGGTGTGATAGCAAGACAGGAGACCAATGCTGGTTAGTGGGCTACAGTCAATTTAGCATATAACATCTGCATGTCATAGGAGAGTTGTAGGCCATATACACATGTTAAACACCTACGCATAGTGCACGCTCTGCATGTTCTCTGTGTGACTATGCACTTCACAATGACATGAGCAGCTGACTCATACACATGCAACACACATAGCATCATAAACAAGTGGGGTACACTGTAGTGGACATTGTATAGGCATCGTCAATACACATGCACACAACATATACCACTTTGTCATATGCAGTATGTGTTAATATGATATACATGGCGTATGTAGACACCTGCTGTAAGGTCGTACTCCAGTATCCCATATGTCATCAACACAGTGCACATACTATACCTGGGGGTAGTGCCCTATCATAGGGCAGTGTGACATGCATCAACACACAACACAGTCATGTTAGGCAATGTTCCCTACTAAACACCTGACATACCCATGCAACAACTGTCTGTGAACTGTTTAATGTAGCCTAAGTGGTGCAGGTTAGGTACAGCAAGATAGTTGCCAGTGTGACATGCATCAGTGTCCTTGAGTGACCACATGATGCTGCCTGATGATGACTCATGGTACTACACTACATCCAGTTACAGTACCTGCAGTACTACACACAGCATTCATCGTTAGACACCTGACAGCTGTATGCATCCGGACATGGTTTGTATACCTATGAGTGATGGTGCACATGACATTGGAAAGTGTTTCAGACTTGCAGTGCAATGTTGTGTCCATGTACACATTGTCTACCAGGGTGAGGGCAATCAGTGAACAGCACACATGCATCAACGACATGTATACTGTTAACTACAAGGACTCTCTACACTCGCACTGCATGCTGTCGAGCAACACACATCCTGCATGCTGACATGTGTGGGAAGACTCTTTCTATTGTGATACTGTACTCCACCATCAACCACTAACGACTATGTTCCATATTGCTGTTGGTGTGTGTGTGTCAACTTGAATGTGTAGCGTATTAGTGTGCATGTATTCATGTGTGCATGTGTGCATGTGTTCATGTGTGCATGTGCACATGTGTTCATGTGTGCATGTGTTCATGTGTGCATGTATGCATGTGTGCATGTGTTCATGTGTTCATGTGTGCATGTATGCATGTGTGCATGTGTTCATGTGTGCTTGTGTGCATGTGTGCAAACATCCTGTACATATAGTAAAGCGTGCTTCCTGTCTCCCTCTCACAGGTGCTGAGGTAATGTTGGATGGGTGTAGAGGGGTACCTGAGGTCACTGCCACTAATAGTGACCATGATGATACATGTGTAGTGGCACAGGCATGTTTGACAAGGTCTGTCAGTGGTTCACCAATCGACAATACACAGCTTTCCACCCCATCTATGCGCACATACATACTGCCATTACATCCCTCAACACCAATGGCCTTAGGTGAGGAACAGCATATGGTAGGCATTGACCAGGAAAGTGTGGTATCCATGGCACATGCAACCCCACACAGCAGCCATGCCCAGAAACACAGAACGGTACCACATAGGCATATGTCCAGGGGTTCTCATGGGACCATCGCTGGGCATAATGCCCCTGGCAGGCATGCCCCCACAGGTCTCACAACCTCAGGTATGTTCTGGGCTGTGATGCAAGCACAGGCACGTATGGAACGGTACACCAGGCAGGGACTAAGGGTGCAGAGGGCTCATAACACTGCGATCAATGACAGTATCCGTGACCTTGCCGGTGCCATCCACAATTACACCGATGTCATTGATAGATGTTGGGGGGGGCACTAGATGTCCTCCGCAATGTTATGTCCATGTGCCAGGACAGTGCAGGATGGCTGGGACATCGAGATGGATGTATGCCAGCAACATCCTCAGCTGGCAGCCAACGCGGATGACAACCAAGTGCCAGCCACTCCCATAGTGCCAGTACCAGCACCAGCAATGTTGTGGCTGGGCTGTCGGTAGACCGTCCGAGATGACCATGTGCACGTGGCTCTGGCCAGTCCCAGCAGGGACATGGGTCCAGTCAACATCCCTCTGACTCTGATGATAGTACTCAGTCTGGCTTAGTACCCAATACAGTCCGTGTCACCGCTGGCAGGCACAGGTACTGTGTCCGTGGCTGGAGATAGTGATCTGTACAGCCTGGCAGGTACAGTCTGTGGCTGTTCCACAAACTCCCGTAATTGGCAGCCATAAGGGGGTACTGTGTGCATGCAGACACATACTACCAACACATAGGGCTAACACATACACACACACATCACATCAACACTGACCCATACTGTACTGTTGTCCCTCACACACACACACACACACACACACACACACACACACACACACACACACACACACACTCATACATGTTTATTGGCTGGGTCATTGTCGGGCTCACACCCTGTGCATATGATGAAACTGTGCCACCTCCTGTCATCTGTGACATTGATGCAGGAACAGGATAACATGGTGCTGATGCACAGGGTGACCTACTAGCAGTGTAGAAATGTTAGCATGTTGTGAACAGTAATGGGTAATGATATCCTTGTAGGTGTATCTGAGCAGGCATGATGCATCCCAGCAGTGATTATCAATTTTGTTTTGTATGCACCAGTGTTAATACCAAACATGGATTGTCCACACATGTGACAGTTGGCTGATGTGTGTGGTACTGGCAGCATGTGTTGTTGAGTGGATGTAACATCTATGATGTGTGCTGTACAGATTACAAGGTGTACAGTTGTGAACATGGTGGAGGTGCACTCTTTGCATGTATGTGCATGGTGGGCACATGTAAAGGGTAGCATGCCCTGTACTACACAGTGTTAATACTTCATATTTCCTATTGGTGTCCAATATGCATGTCACTGCACATGTCACAACTTGGGTACACATGTGTGTATGACATGGTATAACACTATGCTGTTGGGTGATACTGTTGATATCGGTCATTGGTTAGCATTATGGTAGTGTACATAACCTCAACAGCCTGATTTTAACAAATCGTTACATGATGTCTTGACAACTGACACACAGCTGTAGGATACACAGTAGCATTAGAATCTTTCTGGTCTTGTACTATACCAGTTACAGGTGGTAATGACCACCACACATTCCCGTGACCACTCCTGTTTGCCATGTGTCCATCCTAGGTACATGCAGACACACTAGGGGTACATACATCCACATCTGGTGATTCATACAGTGGCCTACAAAGCATTCCCCGGATTAGACACCTATCTTCCATGAGGGTATCATACAGACACATACCTGTTGACAAACACATGTTTTGAAGCTATGATCCAACAACAGCATACTCATCCACATTTGCTACACAAAGTATCCTGATTGTACCACATTGGTAGTAGCACACAACGTGTAGCAGGGATACCAATGTGTACAGACAGCCACATGTGATTTCATCTGTCCTTTGATATCCACATCCCCAAGGCTATGCTGATGTCCCTCAGTGTATCACATAAGTAATAAGGTGTCTGTATGCATATACACGGGTTTGTTGTATACCTACCATGAATGGCCATTATTGACAGACTGTGTTGTGTTTGGGCATGTCTGTCATATGCCACAGGCATACATCCACACTCACACTATTGTATAACAACTGTCATGTGTGTGTGTGACGCAGATGACCTAGGGCACAGCTCACTACAGTGGCTGGACCTGTCACATACATACATACATATGTGAGCTATGGTCCAAGAAGCAGCAGCAAAAAATGTCAATGGTGACAGATGTACTTTTGTTGACAGCAGGCTTCACACTTGTGATGTGAATGAGGTCACATGTACATATATGTCTTGTCCACACAGTTACCAATTTAGGTCACATGTACATATGTGTATTTGCCACACAGATACCAGCAGTGTGTAATGCACATATTGTTGTTTTACTGATATGTCATACAGTAGTAGTAGCAAAACACACAACACTTTGCTCAACAGTGCCACACACACGCACTCACCAATTGCAGGATTCAAAACCCTACCTACCTATGCATGGTACTAGACACATATGCATTACCATTATGCACCATATGCTTTATTGGGTGGTTTCATTTCCACTGGTGTTTTTGTGGGATACTGACATCATCAAACCAGCAAAAAGGGTATTCACCTCTTTTAATGTGTTTTCACATTCTCAAAAAAGACCACTCCTCTCATAGGATTACACACAAACACATACACCCCCCACACACACAGCATTTGTAGGATTCAAAACCCTACCTAACTATGTCATGATGCTAGTAAGATACACATTAACACGACACGCTATATGCTTTAGTAGGTGCTTTAATCTCCACTGCTGTATTTGAGGGATACTGACATCATCACACTTGGCAAAGAGGTATTCACCACTCCTAATGTGTTTCCACAGTCTCTACAAAGGCCACTCCTCTCAAAGGCAATCTCACACACACACATTCACAGGATTCATACCCCTACCTATGTTATGACACTAGTGAGATACGCATTAACACAATGCGCTATTTGCTTTTCTGGGAGCATTCATTTCCAATGCTCTATTTGTAGGATGCTGACATCATCACACATGGCAAAGAGGTATTCACCATTCCTAATGTGTTTCCACAGTCTCCAAAAAGGCCACTCCTATCAAAGACAATCTCACACACACACATTCACACTCAGCATTTGCAGGACTCAAACCCCTACCTAACTATGTTATGACACTAGTGAGATACGCATTAACACGACACACTATTTGCTTTACTGGGCGCATTTTTTTCCAATGCTCTATTTGTAGATGCTGACATCATCACACTTGGCAAAGAGGTATTCACCACTCCTAATGTGTTTCCACAGTCTCCAGAAAGGCCACTCCTCTCAAAGGCAATCTGACACACACACAAATTCACAGGATTCAAACCCCTACGTGGTATGGTTATGACACTAGTGAGATATGCATTAACACAACACGCTGTTTGCTTTACTGCCAGCATTCATTTCCTATGCTCTATTTGTAGGATGCTGACATCATCACACCTGGCAAAGAGGTATTCACCACTCCTAATGTGTTTCCACAGTCTCCAAAAAGGCCACTCCTCTCAAAGGCAATATCACACATTCACACTCAGCATTTGCAAGAATTAAACCCCTAATTAACTATGACACTAGCGAGATACGCATTAACACGATGCGCTATTTGCTTTACTGGGAGCATTTATTTCCAATGCTCTATTTGTAGGATGCTGACATCATCACATTTGACAAAGAGGTATTCACCACTCCTACTGTGTTTCCACAGTTTCCAAAAAGGACACTCCCCTCAAAGCCAAACTCACACACACACACTCAGCAATTGCAGGATTCAACCCCCTACCAAACTATGCTATGATACCTGTGAGATACGCATTAACATGATGTGCTATATGATTCACTGTGTGGCTTCAATTCACATGCTATATTTGTAGGTTGCTGACATCATCAGACTGGACATGGTAATGTGTGTGCACTTAGTGTTATGCAATCCCAGGAATGAACCTTGTGGGTCAGCAGGTGTGAACATCTTGAACAGGAATACACAATTCATAGTTTGTGTGATCTATCTGTGGACAAATTACCATTCCTTCATATGACAATATATATTCATGCACGTATTTTTGGTTTTGTGGATACAACATGTGTCTGTGATGTTGGTAAAGGGCTATTCAAAGTCTATGTGGGACCTGTGTTGCTCCTGTCAGTGATGTATGTCCTGGGTGGCTGCCTTGAAAGATATCTAGCAGGTTTGAGGAACATGATGTGCTCATTCACATACCACAAACATTTGGGGTGTGTGTTTGTCGGTTTACAATAGCTCTGTTCCTGACTGCAATCATGATGGACTCCATGTACTAGCATTTCGAACTTCGTAGGCTTATAGGACTATAGTTCCCATGGTGTGTTGTGCACCAACACTTGTTGGGTGTGCCACATGTTGCTGTAACACATTCAATGGTGTAAGATCCTGTAGAGAGTGTGAGGCTCAACAGACTGTTTGGGTGCAGTGTCTGTTTGTCCTTTTGTTCACTTATGACACATATGGGAAAACAATGTTATCCACATGATGGGATTCATTTGGCATTGGGAGGACCAGTTTACACATTCTACATGTGATATCTCCTGGTATGATGTTAGGGCCTTTTGTCACTGGGAGGTGGGTATGTGTATATGAGCCTGTCTGACAGGATGTCGACATTGTCAGTCAGGTACAGATGACCCTGACTCAGGACATATATGACTGTACATCGATATTTCTGACATAGCTGAAAGAGGTGTAATGTTTCTGTCTGTACTCCTTTGTAAATTATCTTTCCACAGCAACAACAAACCTGAACACTAAACCCCTGTTATGCTCTTTTACACACTTGACACACTACTGATCCTTTGTGATCAGTCGACAATGTATGTCATCATTATATCCTGGCATGTCCAAAGGTCAGTTTCGTTTGTACTCTCCAGTCCAGCTGGTGCATATTGGAATTTTGACGCATTGTTACAACTGCCTTATGTACACAGGGAACATTGTCCTCCTATCAACAAACTCAGATATATGTGAGAAGTGCAACTGTATAGACAGACAGGAGGCTGAGCTCTCCCAAGCCATGAATGGCACAGTCTATCGGGTGGTGAAGGTAACCACACACACCACAAATACAGTCGCACATGGACCTATGACAACAGCATACCATATACATTGACACACAAAGACATACTTGGAGCATCTAAATATACTCTGCCTAAGCAGCAGAGACATCCAAAGCAGACACACAAACAACTGATAACACACAACCATACACACATATCACATAGTTCACAAAGTCATTGTGCCACACAGTCACTGCTCTTAGGCCTACACAACACACTTTATGCACTTGTATTAGGTGACTGTAATTGTCGGTCACACTGACATCCCACTCAACAGGCTGAACAAGGTGAAGGTCACTTTGTGCTGTGTGTCAGGTGCCAGGATATGCCACATGACACATGCACTGTTGTCAGTCCACTGCAAGTTCAAATATGGCTCCATTATTGACCATGCTGGTGTGTAAACCCTCAGACGTTACTCCCTGGACTACATGACAAGAGACATATAGGAGCTCTCTGATTATGAAGCCCAGGCCAGTATGACCCTGACCTTGTGTAGCATCTTACCCTCACCAAGTACTATGTCACAGTATACAGATGAAATGATCACTTTTAACAGTTGCCTAACATATTGTTGTCATTCACAGGGGATCCAGTGTCTGTCAGCCTGGGATTATATGCTCAACATGCCACATACATTCGCTATGGACGCCATGCACCTGTCACCCCTAGGCTTTCACAGACTGTCTTAGGCTCTTGACACACACATAGTGGCTGTTTGAAGCGAGGGTCAGAAGACATCACCGCAGCCATAGATGTTACAGGGTACAGGAAACGGAGAGTGATGGTGCTCAACAACTGATGTCTAACCCTCAGAATGCATGCACTCAAGACTCACATCAGTATGGAATCTGTCTCTATATGTGCAGTAACAAACACCTAGTACAGGCTCACAAAAGCACAGCAGCACTAACAGGTCTTACGTCATACCATGGTTTTCAGACACAAGACTCAGACCGGACAACAACAATAGGGGGAGTATCCATATACATCATTCATACATGCACCTCCAGGTTGGTAGCAGTGCACAAAGCATTGGGGAACGTACATGTGCAACTGAGAGTGGGCAAAACTGCATTTCAGTTTGTAGACTGTTACAGACCACACTCCCAAACTTGGGTACAACACTCGTTATTCTTGGGAACACTGGGGAATGTGAAGGTCTCACCAAACACCATTATATTGTGTGACTTCAAATACACAAACATTGACTGGGTATGCTACTCAAGCACTGACACCCTCACACAACAGTTGCTAGGACTGTTACACTCAAATGCTATGGCAGACCTGGTCACCACAACCATAGGGGGTTAGAACATGTGGGACCTGATCATCACCCACATGGGGACTCTATGTTCCACAACAGAGGTATACCTGTCATTGTTAAGGTCAGAACATACATTCATCTCACTAGACATACATATCCCATACACACACACACACACACACACACACACACACACACACACACACACACACACACACACATCCTATGTGATCTCAGTGACGTACTTCTCATGAGCAAACATCACACTTGCACAAACTGAGAGGGTATCCCTCAATGACCCTGGGACAGTGTTAATTATGACTCAGGCCACTTCATACTTTACAAGCCCATTCCATGGACAACTACTGGAATGCATGGATCATGCTATCCCAGGTAACTACAACACTCACTCCTCCAAAGGCAGGGGACCTGCCTACTAGACCACAGCCATTAATGAGCTATACAGGGACAGGCGGAGGCTACTACATTATAGAGCACAATCACAATCAGGAAGGCATCTCTGATCAGTACTATGGTATAGCTACGATCACTTGTTGATTCATCTAAGGCCCACTTCTAACGGACACTTGCAACAGACACTATGGACAATCACAAGGCCTTATTTAGTTATGTCAGGGACCTGGGTGGGAACTCACAGATATGCTGTGAGTTACTGCATAATTGCAAATGATACAGTGAACCCACTGACCTTGCAAACATCCTGGACAACAGGTTCAGTGGGAGTGTTTCCCCACCATCCCCCCTGCAGTGCACATGTCCATCACAACAGGGTGTAGCCTCCCTGACATCACAGATGAACATGTGTGTACTAACCCTCCATAGCAGACAACACAGCATCAGTGGGACCAGATGGTGTCCCGGACTGTGGCATACACAAGATTCATGACAAACTTCACACTCACATTATGTCACTGTTCAATATCACAGTTACTACAGGATATGTACCCATGGAATGGAGTACAGCTACGTTGTACCCACACCACAGTGCTGGTGCCACAAGAGACCCTGGACATTATCCGAATATATGCCTAACTATGCTGGTCTGCTATGCTATGGAGTGTATCATCATGGAACACATACACACACACATTGCGAACCTACAGACACTGGATCCTATACAATTTGTTTTTGTTGTGGGCATATCTTGCCTCTTGCAGCTGTTTGATGTCTTTAAACAGTTAACAGGTCCATAGATGTACACAGGGTTGTTCACACAGCCTACCTGGAGCTCGCACACCAGTTCTACACAATACTCCACTTGGCCTTTATGCATTAGATCACCGGATTCAATATCTACACATATGTCACAAGATGGATTGCTAACTGGATCATGGATAGCACACAAATGGTCAGTATTGCAGATGCCATGTCTGACTATACACCAGTTACATGTGGCATCCCACAGGGCTCAGTCCTGGGACCTCTCTTGTTCTTTATATATTTCTGAGACATACTGGCTAACACAGGAGGAATATGGCTGACCATGTTTGCAGATGATTGCAAACTGTGTGCCATAATCGACTCCACAGCTGGCACAAGCATCCTCAATAAGGGTCTCACAGAGATGCATGACTGGTGCCAGAGCCATGGCCTACAGCTACCTTCTTTTAGATGCATAGTCATCACCTTTGGTAGTAACATCATGCACACACATTACCACATAGGTGATGATACATCACGTACAGTGTGTGTGATTTGTGATTTGGGGACATGTATACTTACTACTCTCGGATTTGACATTCACGTTGCCAATGTTGTTGGACACACCTTCTATTTAGCCAACCTTATCCCATACGGTTTTACATCCAGATCAGGTGGGGTCATTGTGACCCTATAGTCATCAGGCACATGCTTGGATACAATGCCCCATATTGGATGTACCTTACCCAACACCTGCAGCAACTGGAATGTACACAGATTTACATAACCAAGTGGATCTAGGGTCTCACACAGATGGTATGCACAGTTTGGCTATGGTGACCCCAGCTCTCCTCAGTTGCTTACTGCCTACTTGGATGCAGTCTGTGCCTTTTGTTTGAAACCATGCCCATCACAGCATTGATGGACAGGCTCCACATGAGGATATCAAAGTCCCTTACAGCTACATGCTCCAGGGACAGGCACATGAGCAATGATGTTAATAGAACATGCTGGAGGGGCATATTACCATCACAGAGGCTCCACTCACTCGGGAATGTGATCACAGTCCCACATACACACAGACCCACGCTGACCACCTACAGGTGACATCTTCACAGGTGGATGGGTGATAGTATGTTTAGCCCTGGGATATGTTATGGGTCCCTGCTAGACAAAGGTCCACTACATTTGTTGATGTGTGTGAACATTACCAATATTAACATTTATGCTATATATGTGTTGAATATCAGGTTCTATTATTACTGCAGGCCTCACCTTTGTGTCTTAGCTTGACAGGGATTATGCTATGCCTGCAAGGTTTCCATGAGATACTTAGCATTGACTTATCAACATTTTTTCATACAAGCTGACCATTGACATACTGTCATGGTTTAGTGGTTCTGTACTATGACTATAGTGTACTGTATCCTGCGTTCAAGGACTGTCACTGTTTCATATTTTCATACATGCCAGAACAGACTGCTTCAAGGAAAGTGAAGCAAATATGAACATGTTAACCTGATTTTGCTGGAGTATACCCACATTTGACCAGACTTGCACAACATTGCTCAATGTTGCCCAACATTGCTGGACAGTGCACAATATTGCTGAACATTGCCTGTAGTTGTGCTACTTAGTGTGTGCAATTTTGTTTACATATACTAAATAGTGGTGAGAGCTGTTTAGCAGTGCTTTATATTGCTTAACACATAGCAATCATGCCTCAGGTGGTGCTGCAGGGCTGCCTATGTTGGATGCACATTTTACACTCCCTATAAATGTTTGTTAACAGGTAGTGTCAAGTTAGGCATCCCTTTTACTATATGTGTGAGTCAGAGAGAGGTATCATTTCCAGGGTTCCTACTGAGCCAGTGTATATGCTATGCGTTGCCTCTTTGCCAAGGCCAAAGCATACTGGGCACGCCTCCTTCTGCCTACTGGGGCAGGCTCAGGTTGTTCCTCCTCCGAGTCACGCTCTGCCTGTGATGGCCTTGGCAATGGTGGGGGGCTGTTGTGCCTGGCCCTATGCTGCTCCTGCTGCAGCTGTTTTTGCAGGATCATATTGTGTAGCATAGCACATACCATGACTATTTGGGTACATGTAGTTGGTGAGTACTGCAAGGCTCCACCAGATGTGTCCAGGCACCAGAACCATGACTTGAGCAGCCCAAACACATGCTAGATTACATTTCGTGTTTGTGCGTGTGCCTCATTATGGCATTCCTGTTCAGGTGTGTGTGCATTTCTGATGGGTGTCATCAGCCATGGCTCAAGTGCATATCCAGCATCCCCCACTAGGTGACCATGAGGGATGTCCCCACTGGCAAATGTCTGGTACAGCTGTGTCAGATGCCAGATATGGGAGTCATGGTAGCTTCCAGGGCAGCCAGCACACACATTCATTATTATGCCCAAGGCATCACACATGACCTGGCAGTTGATGGAGGGGTAACCCTTGCGGTTATAGTAGACCCTACCCCGCTCACTGGCTGGTGCTTTGATGCGAATGTGCGTGCAGTCTATTGCACCCACTACCTCAGGGTATTCTGCTATTTGCTGGAAGAGATGCATATTGCTGGCCAATACCTCACGGGAATTGGAGAAATATACATGATCACTGACATGTGCTGCCATGGCATTCAGGAACTGGTGCAGTACCCTGGATGATAATGCCTGCGAAATACCCATCATATCGCCAGTTGGTCTCTGGAAGGTACCTGTTGCTAATATTCTTAGGCCAACACAAACCTTGGTTTCCACTGGGAGGGGTTCCCCTCTGTTGGTTCTGTGTGTGAGGCATGGCCTGCTCAGCTCAACAATTTGCTGCATGAGGTCTCTGTCCACTCTATAGCCCTCCACTATCTCCAGCTCATGTAGCCCCAGGTAGGTTACCCTAGGCCTGTACACTCTTCTCCGTCTCCTCACTGTGGGTTGCTCAGCAGCATTTGCATTGTCACCACCCTCAGCATGTTGCATATGTTGCCTTATGACAGCAATGGCAGCCCCTAACATTTTTTTTGTCTCAGTAAAGCTTTTTCAGTTTTCACTTCTATTAGCTTACTGCAGTGTTGCAGTGTGTCTGAGAAAAACATACTGGAATGTTTTTTGCTGAGTTTTAAGTGCTGGGCTGGGCTGGGCTAATATACTGCCTGTGTAATTGCCTGATTCTGATTGTTTTCACCTGCTAGCTCTGCTGGTACTCCCTGGTTAACTTCCTACTATTTGTTGTGCTTCCTTTTCCCTTTCTGTTTCCTCAGGGGGCAGAGCCGGGCAAACAAGCGCAAACACGTGCACACAAGATCATACGCGCGCACACATGCTTACATGGACTACAACTTGCTTATTCCTGCTAACACGCATGCACACAGGCACAAACACGCTTATACGGGTTTCAACATCCTTACACTTGCTTACTCTGGATTAAACATGTGCACACAGGCGCACACACTCACACACAGGCCTACTCGGTTTTACAGGCGCGCACATGTGCTCATACATGGTGCAGACATTTCTACAAGAAACTTTGGTGTTGTTCACAGCATACACCTTCAATTTCTTGCCTTTAGCTAGGGTACCTGTTGACACACCTCTTCCAGTGATTAGTATCTGACAGCAGACACATGCCACTCTACTCCAATGAGCTTCACTTCTCTCAGACATACCCCCCTTGTGATGTCACCTATCTTCTACTCTGTTACACCCCTTATCCTACTCATACACTCCACTGACTGTGCTCTTTTGCTATGTAAACTTGGGATTCACTATCCTTACCCTCATTTGCATAGGATTGCCTACTAATGCTTGGTTACAACTCTTAGACTGAGCTTACCCCCTTAGCAACCTCTACTCGGTAGCCATGTTGTCTTTGGACTGCCATTCCCTTGCATTATATATTAGGGATTACTATAAAATCCACATTTATGCTTTTTAATTATTGGTTTTCTGTTTTTTACAGTGCACCGCTTTTGCACGGCTCTGCGCTACTCTTAAACATTGGCGATCGGAAAAAAAAAATTATTTTAATTTATTTTATTTTTGCATCAATGGACATTGCCAATGGCCATATTTTTGGCCATTGGCATGCTTCCTCGACTGGATGCATCCTTTTATTGGAGCTGTCACAACTCCGTTTTGCTATTTGCAGAAACTTACTCAGTTGTCAACGAAGTACATTTCTGCAAATAACACTACTCTTACTCGAACAGGTTAGGGTTTCCTGAATCACAAATTTACCTCATTTGCATACCTTTCAGTAGCAAATGAGGTAATTTGCATATCCTAGCCCTGTCCATGTAAGATTCATTTTAGGAGCTCTGTTGCATGCCCCTACCGGCTGTTTCTGGATCGCTCGGCGGACATGTTGACTGCATGGAGTCTTACTCTACTCTTAGATTCCTTGCAAACCTTCGTGAATCTGGCCCATTGTGTACACTTAGTGTAGGCTTTATTGAATCTGGCCCTTACTTTTTTACCATCCTAATGGGCATTATTATTTTTTTTTATGCCTTTGCTCACTCATCAACTCAATACTTGCACTGTGTGCTTTATGATACCAGTGTATATATAATTGTTCATGTTGCTGCTGTATTTGTATGTTTTCATTGCAAAAAAATTCTATAATTTCTCCTTATACATTTCTAACACATTGTATTCATATTTTATGTGACATCAATTGCTCATAACAACTAGGATGAGTATAGTTTGCTACAGGTGTGATATTCCACTGTAATGCAGAACATTATGCATGGGTGATTGTACACAACTTGATCACAAAAGCTCTTACGTGACATAGATAACTTTTATTGATGGTTTCCTTTCTATGTTACTGCAATTATTCATATATAACATTTTCATATATCAAATGTTAATAGAGTGTACACCTTGAAATCCCAATAGGCAATTACTGAACACACTGGTAGATGCACTAGCAGTAGCCTCTATGACACAATATGGCATATTAGGCTGTTTAATGTTACTAATCAACCCTAAAGTTTTATGATTCCCTGTACATATGGAATTTAATCAGTAGACTTTTACTGTGTGAAACCAGGACAGCAGTTGTGCACCCCTTAAGAAACTGTGCTTTCAACAATTGATCCACAGATGATTCACTTATAGAAATGAACACTGTGGAAGTAATAAATATGCAGAAAGTCTCTTTCAAGACAATCTGCATTTGCCAAGTCAAGATTGTAGATTATATAATTGGTTGATTTCATGGAAGAATTATGCGTTATTGACAGTGCTTAAAATACCTACATATTTTAGATGACTCCAGGTGGAACATTACATTTGCAATTGCTGATTTAGTATAGAAGTTTATATTTGGGTAATATTTATGTGGCTTTCTTCTCCTAATTCATGTACAAGTGTGGAAGATGCACAGATATGAAAGAGGTGATGCAGTACATCTGCTGTAACAAAAGAAATTAAATGACATACCAAAGAGCAGATGAGGATGTGTCTTGCATAATGCAACATTCTGGTTTTCACCCTATCGTTCATGATGCCAATGTCCTTCAGACATCACACTGTCACCACCGCCAGCAATATAATGGTGGAAAAGAGCCAGATCTGTTATACAAGTAAGTAAATCAAGGAACATTTACTTCAGATTTCATGTGTATAATCAAACTCTTTTTAAATGTATATGTGCTGCAATGCTTTTATTTCAGACTTCGTACTATGAATATGAATTGCAATTCTTATCTTTGGATCACACTTTATTATTAATCATTTCTGTTAATCACCATGCCATTTCATAACAAGGTTTAATAATATTTATATAATTTCTGATGCCACTTTCACTTGTCTTTAACATTCAACATGTTTGGTATCATTATATAACTTAGTGTTTCATTTTTTGTCAAGAAAATATCAATATATAGTATACCATCAACTGGTGAGGTGGAGCTGAGCATACCTTTGGAATTCATGTTCGCATTCCATTGTCATGTTGCCTGCAAAAAATTAGAGAAGTGTACCCAAGTGCTGACAGTGAATACCATCATTTAAAAAAAAACACATAAATCCTCAATCCATTTAGGTTAACATGTTCATCTGATTCATCTGTAAACATAAAGTAATTATCATTAACTATATTGCACAGTTTGGGATTAATATAATAAATATATTGATTGAAACCAAAATAAATGTTATTGTCATCTTTTGCATTTTGCAATAAAAAAGACCTTCTACATGTTATAAAGTGAGTTTCTGAAGTAATTTTAAATTTCAGGTAGTAAAACATGAACTTTGTAAAAATATTACTTGTAGAGCAGATTTACAGATACTGCAGTACATAGTTGTAAAATACATTATCTACATAGTGAATTTTACACATTCCGTCTAAATAGTACTTGTATTTGTTTTTAGCAATACTAACTTACAATAATTATTGTGCACCAGTTATTTCATACACTGTAAATAATTAATATATCTAATGCTTATCATTGTAAAGTACTGAAACAAATTTTGAACCTCTGAATAATTTCTGAATTATTGACTCCAGAGTATATGCTAGTTAGAGACTGTGGATGTGACCATTGCATGGATATATAGGTGCTAGTAAGAGACTGTGGATGTGACCACTGTATGGATATAAAGGTGCTAATTGGAGACTGTGGATGTAACCATTGCATGGGGAGATCTCATGTGACATTATTATCCACCCCTGGAGCTGTTGCACATTCCATGACAATGAGTGCATGCGTTTTAATTGAAACACATATAGTGTATAAATTAACCTAGCACGATACTTTTAAATTTTAGATCAGCTTACAGAATGGAATTTTAAAGAAATTAATTCTTAACAACTTAATGCATGAAAGTACATAAAAGCCAGTCTTTTAAGCAGTATAACATGTTCTGTCAGAATATATCATAACTATTCATAGGAAGTGTTAAATCTGTACTTATGAATATTGAATTTAATATGGTAAAATGCCAATAAAAGCATTATACTTCATAGGTATGAGGACATCAACATACTGACAGACACTTACCATAGGCTGATGAGCCCTTTAAACTCCTGTTGCAGGGTTCACCTTTTACTCCTTAGAGAAGTGAACAGCTAGTCATGTTTCCCATTCCTCATTTGTTGAAGATAGTTTAATATTATTCTCATCATAGTGCTCATAGTGCATGGGTGTCACGTACATTCTGCATTAAAGGTAGTTATCTACACAAAAAAATTGGTTACCTATTACACAGTGATAACACCTACTGTCTGGCTTCATTGTGTTTGTTTTAAGAAGTTCATATTTCCATTTCATTGTAACTTCTACATGAATTAATATTAATTGATATTGAATTTTTTTCACATACTACATAAATAATCTTCCTACCTATATTATGGTAACATTTGAAATATTCCTATTGTCAAACATTCTCAATTAAATCTAAATTCACACATTTTCTTTCATTTTTTAATTCCACTTTCTAACACTTTAGTGCAATTAGTACATCATTAGTACTTAACAATCTGTATCAAATGGCCACCTTCATATTTCAGAGTCTAAGAATTCATTGCCAATAATCATTTGAGTCAGTTAATGTAGACAAGCATGTTGTAATACCATGTACGTAAGTTATGCATGTACTCATATTAATGTATTCCATGTTGGATGCCTACATCTCAAACCATGATATGAGTATCCCATGTGTTTTGGTGCTAAATGAATTATTGTACTCTGAACGAATTCTACACTGTTTGGTGCAAAGGTGATAGCCTTATATCTTTAAATGTGCTGTTGCTCTCCATAAGTGAAAGAAGTTGTTCTGTAGCTTGACTGCATATATGAACATCTAGAAAAAAACTGTTGATGATATCTTGCTAAAAACAATTTGCCTGAGAATAACTGCACACACAATAAATTAATCTAATGACCTGGTTTCAGCCTTTTCTTCTTCCACTCATATACCTTCAGTGGACCATGACTACATTCCTGAAATACTGGCTTGCCATACTTATGAGGTTTCTGAATGTGTCTTAGCATTCCCTGCCATTGCTGAGTAGAAGCACCAAACCGGGTCACATGACTAATCATACTTTTTCCATGGTGCTATGATCTCCATTCCTTTATATTGACAAAAGTTATCACTTTTCTTTCTTAAGCTTTAGAGGTAGAGCAAGTGAATTGAAATTAAAGTATATGTTAATAGTAAAAGTGAATAGCCACTGATGTATTCATTTTAAATATTTACTCATTTACCATGGATAGCCAGTTTTGAATTTCATTGAATAACATGACATGAAAGTAATTGTCACTCACAACAAATTTCTCATCAACTTAGTTGTGATATACCCATAAGAAGGTGTCAAAAATAAATTTTCCTAAAAAAATCCTACTTCTCCATCATTTCATCCATGTATCATACTATTACTGATGATAAAATGAATGTTTATATGACATGCACAAATTATAATGATGAAATATTTAAATTAGAAATAGTATAAAAAGGTCACAGACATGTAATAATCAAAGAGCTTGACTCAAATAATTCAGAATGCATTTCCACATTGTCTGTGTCAAAGAGTTGCATGAAGTATTTTGTTTGCTACCACCATAGTCTGTTTCAATGGATTCATTGCTGATTTGAACATCATCAAATGATGTGGATGTACTGCAATGATACACACAGTCATCACCCTTTAAGATCATTTGGTATATAGTATCCTAATACACAAAGAGAGGAAAGTCAGCACAGGGAAAATGTCAATCATGACTACAAGTAGTTATTAAGCCATAGATTATCATATTGCAACATATACATATATAGGTTTGTATGTAGGCATATATAAGTATAACTTTAAATGTATGCATACCTATAAATACACATTTACATATGTTTAAATGAAAGTTGTATATTATGTATGCATATATGTTCTCCACAACAATGTATATAGCTAGCTAGCTAGGTAGATATATCTGTGTACACACACACACACACACACACACACACACACACACACACACACACACACACACACACACAGATAAATGTATTGTAATATGGAGAAATATGTGAACTCATGTGCATAAACTGGATTATATATGCATATGAGTAAAAACATATAACTCTCTCCACAATGTCTGTTTTAGCCACACTAAATTACAGGTTTCAGTTGTAAGGAAAGTTTTATAGATAAAATCTACTTTCTAGATGCTTGTGTTTGAAGAGGGTATTGCTAACCTCTAGATGTAATAACACTAAGAAAGACTGATTGTGACTGTAATCCTACAACAAAACTTAAACTACCTTGACAAGGCAATTACTAGTATTTAGGGAACTTTAGAATCAAATGTTTAGGGAGGGTGGCCTAATGGTTAAGGTGTTTGCCTTACAAACACAAGGTGCAGGGTTTGAGTCTCACAAGGGATAATTGGTTATGTTTAAAATGGCTCGCAAGGGCAGTTAGCTAAGTACTAATTTATGAACCTATGAACCTAATAAAGCAAAATAAAACAGTAACACTTTAAACAGTTAACTGAAGTAGAAAACAATAAAATAAATCTCTCATCTACCAAGGATGGAGCATGATTAACTCAGGGATCCATCAGAATGTCGCTAGGGTGCCAAGTAGATGGAGGATCTGTGAAAATGAGGGGGAGACAATTTGTTGTAAGGGAGATTTACTCATCCGCAGTACTGGTTTGCTGGGTGTCAGTTAGTATTATGGATATATGGAAAACAATGGGTGGGAAAATACTTAAAAAGGATATACAACAGAAAATAACAAGGAAAGATAAAGGAAAGCACTTTGGAAATCAGATTACCATAAGGGTTCGAAGTCAGAGATATGGCCTTTTCAAATCACAACAAGAAAAGGATGGGTGGACTGGAAAAAAAAATCAAACTGGAGTTCAATTCTTGTGGCAGACACAAAGAAAATGGGGAAAAATAGTAGTGAGGTAAACAGAAAGGCACTGTAGTGCAACCTTAAGCAGGTATACACAGCAATAAAAAGCACTGAAGTACAAATCCTGGAGCAGAATTCACAATACTGACATCACTGTAATCTCACAACAGATTAAAGCAACAGATAATGCAGAAATGTACCAGTAACACTGTAATAAATGACTAAATGAATCTCAAATCTCCTTATGGATATAAAAGTGCAGTATAGTGTATATACACCAACTCCATGACCACACAACAGCAGGGTAAGGGCAAATTCCTTTACCCTGCTGTAATGTGATGTCATTCAAAAGGCTACCAGCAATACCACCATAAGAAAAAGCATTCACTTAAATGAGTGCTTACTTGTCTCAATGTCAACCATATAAATATATAGATAGATAAATAGACATATAGATATACACATTCACAATTGAAAGTACATTGTGGACAACATTCAACATATGTGTATGAGCTGATGACTCATGACACATCACATAAATACAAAATGTATAGCATAGCTATTACAGCTGTGGAGTACACATATTTTCAACACATTAAAAACAATACTGGTTGCTTTTCTGCCAATGGATTGAGCAACGATATGGGCTTGAATGCAATACTGTAAGCAATTCCACTTTGAAATAACACATGTGATACAGCTGTAATATGTACCTGAGTACTACACATGCACAAAGTAATGTAACATATACTCAAAAATAATTGCATAAAAGTGTTTAAATCCTAACAGATTCATTACATAAATAAGTACCATGAATGACTAATAGATAAATTAAACTATATTACTTCAATACATGAAAGGTATGTTAGCCTATAAACCTACATTACTCTCCAGTTCCTCGGTGGATAATATAAGCTACTAATGGTGACTGGAAATGTTAACAACTACGTGTGGTGTCTCAAAAATAGCAGTCACTGTCTTTGGGCCAAAATCAGGATGTATATTAAAATTGCAGTATTCTTCAATAGAAAGTATTTAGCAAATTTTACTTTGTACTGCGTTAGGTTGGAAAAATATTCATCTGAGGAATGTGCAGAGCATATATAGGGGGTGACACAGCTGAATGGTAGTCCCACGTTCTGCCTAACTGTGCAAATGGTACTCATCATTGAAAATGCTCAGGAAAGCAGTCATGGTGAGGAACACTACACAGATATATGTCTTAATGGTGTATTCCTGCATGCATGCTTGAACTATGCAGTAGAAACCCACTGTCAAAAAATTAAATTAATGTTTTCTATGCACTGTAGCAATACAAAGGCAGAAAAGCGGGATATCAAAGCTAAACCAAACAGCAGGTAAACAAAGAATTCATTAAGTATTTCATAACATAATGCAATCATATTAAAGCAATTACAGTATCCAAACAAAACACAATACAGTACTACATACCTAATCAGAATAAATGTAAGTGAAGTTCATTGAACATGACTTATACTAATGAAAAATATAGAATATATCTCAGATTAATGAACTAGGAAGTGCAATGATCTTACACCTTTCATAATTAACAATATAAAACCTATTACATAAAAACAAAATTCAGACATATTAATTTAAAATAACATTACTTCATGGCAATGTATTAAAATGGAATAAAAAATGCCAACATCAATTTAATTGCATATTACCAAATAAACAGAAGCATTTAAAAACTCAATTTAAATCAAACAGTAAGAATATTACATTCCATTCTCATTGACAAGCCCCAAAGTATATATTTATATTTTCTTAAACTCATACAAATATAAAGTTATAACACAAGACTCAAGGGCAGAGTCAGTAAACCCTATGTGGGCTGTTAAGACTGTGTGATCGTCGCAGGTAGCATACTGTTTTGCATTCAGTAAGGGGTCTATGCACACAGACCTGGTAAACACTGGAATTCAAATTACAAAATAAGCAGCTGAATTGTATGATACTTAACCGATCCAGGATGGAGGAGCTATTCAAGAAGCTATGTGTAGACTCAGTGCTAATTTTCACTGTGAATTACAAAACCTGCTGGAATACAAGCATGGAAAGGTGTCTACAGAGAATGAATGGTAGGGGCTGTTGTCACTTTAATCCATGTGTATGTGTAACAGGCTGAAGTTTATGCTGCTGCTGCTGCTAATAGACCAAGGCCAAGAAGGAGAAGAATTTTCAGACCCTATTTAACTTATCACAATCTGCATGAGGTGGAAATTGTATAGCACTACAGGGTGGATATAGACACACTACAGGGACTCTGTAACCTCTCTATTCCTCAACACAGACCAAGTGCAAACTGAGGAAACCAATACTAGTGGAGATCACGGCATGTGTAGTACTTAGAATATTAGTTACAGAAACCTTTCAGAGACCAGCAGGGGACATGTTGTGGGTGTCACAGGTATCAGCATCCAGGATCCCCGATTAATTCCTGAATCCCATGCTCCAACATGCTAGTAACCACATATAATTTCCCTGTACTCCTGAGGATAGGGCCACAAATATGCAAGAGCTCTATCCTGTAGCACATTACACTGAATTATTGGGTGCCATAGATTGTACACATAGAAATCAAGGCACCACCCGGGGAACAGGGAAGGGTCTTCACAAATAGAAAGGGCTTCCACTCCATTAACTTCAAAGTCATGTGTAACAGTAAGGGAATCATCTTGAATATGTCTGCTGGCAACCCAGGAAGTTAATGGCTCACATAACTGACTCACCTGCCAACTGTATCAGATGTTCACTAAGGGTGATATCCCACAGGATCATTTACTGGGGGGTACAGGTTATGCACTGGTACCATGGCTGATGACTCCCATCAGAAATGTACACAAACCTGCTAAAGAAAGCCATAATAAAGCACACGCTCAAACCAGAAATATCATAGAGCATGTGTTTGGGCTGCTGACGTCATGGTTCTAGTGCCTATGTACATCTGTTGGAACCCTGCAGTACAATCCACATACATGCACTGAAGTCTTCACTGTCTGTGACATGCTACACAACAGTATCCTGAGAAAACAGCTTCAGCAGGATCAGTAAGGGGAAGGAGCATACATCCCATCACCAACGTCAAGGTCACCACAACCACACGCAGGTGAGTAGTAAGAGGAGGAGCCAGAAGCTGCTGTGGGTGTAGGCAGATGTAGGCATGCTCAATATGCCCTTGCATTCTCTAAGAGGCAATGCATAGGACTCTCCCTCACAAACAAAGAGGCTAAAACCTTCATCCTATGCACATACATATAGTAACACTGATGCCAGGCAATGTTCACAAACTTTACCTACCCATGTAATGGCTGTGTACTCCTGGCATCAGACAGACTCAGCCCTGAAGTAAAACTGTAGCAACTGCTGGATTTACAAGGTAAGTATTGAACGTGTAGTATTAAAACAAAATTGTTTAATACAAATGAATGGCATATCTTTATATGCTGTTACTTGGTAATGTAAGTAAGTAAAAGCTGGGTGATTTGTACAACAATGACTTCAACATTTGACAGCAGAGACTTACATGAATACATGTGTCCTCTATCAAGTAATAGGCCTCAAGCATCAAAGATTCATGAATTCAAACCTCCCAAAAGTACTGATGGTCATTGGATGTCCTCAGTTTGAACTCATACCTTTGTACTGGCAAATCATTAAAGAGAGAAGTTAGGAATTAATGAAACACATTTCTGTTTCAGACTTCATAACCCACAGAATAATCATAAAATACTGATGTAAAATTTGTTTTTATTCTATCAACTGTCTAACTTTGTAAGAACAAAATATGCAAAAAGTACAATTAGCAAAACAGCATCACAAACACAGACATACTAAGCACTAAGTGAGCTATGCACTCTGAGCATAAGACACAAAGCTTGTGTATCCCTGAATCCAAAAGAAAGAAAAAAGGATATGGGACAGTTATCAACACTTGCACAGGGTGTTGTGTATGCATGTGTGTTGTGTGTGTGTGTGGGGGGGGGGCAGGAAGCCTAGGCTGACTCAAAAGGTAAGTGAGTGCGTGTAAGTAAGAAAGAGAAGCAGTTAGACATATTTGGATAAAGTAACAAATGGCCATTGAGATAGAATGAGCTTTAAGCCTCACAGCTGAACCGTAACTGTTGTGTGTGTGCCTATATAGACCCTCCATGTGAATTGGTGTGTGAGAACACAAACAAGTTCTGTGCTAGCTCTATATCTTTGTGGCGGACAGGTGTGAGCCGTGTATGGTAGAGATGGCAGTTCATCGTTGTCATATGCAGCCATGAGAAATGGTTATTCCAGAAGTTGCACTAGCACATTCACACCCACGGTCAGATGCACTGCTGAATGTAACTGATGTCTGCTGAATGAGCTCTCCTCATGAGTATGCCTAGGACCATGATCCCATGGCCTGCCACATCTGGGTATGGGCACCTCAACCACTGACGGAGCAGTGGAAATAGTGCCACTATGGGACCATGATTAGGCATCATCACATTGGGTAACATCAGACGGTGTGGCTGACCTCTACCCATGTGGATGCTGTTCCTCTCCAAGTAGACATCCCATCACAAACACCGCCCATTCCAATGTGTCATTCATCTGATCCATTGAATCAGAAACATAGAGGAGGCAGTCACGCATGTCAGCCTGTCACATCTACAACCCTAAGCACATTTTTGGACGACCTATTGGAACATGCCTGCGCTTCCATGACAGCCCTAAACATATGTTGACTGGCACAGGAAGATAAACATGGATCAGATGGAGGATGGCAGCAAACCTCCTCTGAGCACCACTAACAACCCTCCTGCATAGCACCTCAGATGCACTTTGGTTACAGCCAGAGACAGCAAGCACTGAAGCTGCAGTACCCACACTACCATGATCAAGTGGTTTACCCTCCACCTGTTCAATGGGTTGAAGTAGGCCTGCTGGCTCTGTCCTATGGAATTACAGGAGATGGCTGAAGGGAATTACAGGGGGTGGCTGAATGTCAACCTCAGTGTCAGATTCAACCTCTGCACCCACAACTGTGCCTGTGTTTGGCCACCATCATGAGTCTGTCAATATTCTGACATAAGGTGGTAAGAGTCCCACACTTCCACTGTCAGGATCATCTGTGATAATAAACAACAAACACAGGAAAGAAATGAATACCTACACTACTATAGTCCAATAAATGCTAACAAACTAACAGTTGTGCCAGTCCTGACACCCACATCACACATATAGATAAAATAAATATTTTTTGAACTGCTCAGCAGTACTGACATAAAAATGCTTGGCTTACCATGTGCAGATGATTCTAGGGTTCCCATGGAGGATGGTCCTAGAAGAAGTTAAGCAAAATGTAAGGACACTATCATCACAATTAACAGTAACACAGGGGGCTAATACTTTTTGCCCTTTATATGTACATTATTGATACTTTTAACAAAACCTTGAATGACAAGTTCAGCTGAAGCCCATATGTAATAAACCAGAGTGTGTTGCTAACTGTATCATCTACAGCCATCCTCCCCCACAAAATAAATATTTATGTTAAACAGAACTTAAGTATTGTTGTCAATATTTAACTATACAAGAAGTATTTAACAGTTGAGATAGGTAAGCCTAACTTAAAGCTCTTCCTGGGACATATTGTCCTTCCTGAACCAGCAACACCATCAATCCCATGCTGTTGTGCACTTTCCACTGAGCTCTACCGATCCCTGTCAGTGGATAGGAGCTCTATATTTGGTGTCAGTGGTGGCTCTGTTGCATGCCCCCACAGTAGCCATCCATCCATGGGCTACTGCAGCAGCTTACCTCTGGGCCGATGAAATCATGTCAGTGGCCCTATGAAGCACCCAGTCATATGTCCTGTTTTGGCCACCTACTGCATTTACATCAAACACTGCCAAATGTGCATTCTCCCAGATATATCCCTATGTCCTCTCTCAAGCAGAAAGGCACCATATTGCCTAAATGTTTCAATAATCACTTTATTCTCAGGGTCAATGAATGGGGATTTGTGGTGATTGGGATGCCTGGGTGCCATAGTCCTAGGTGACATAAAACACAAAAGAAGGATAATACACATAAGTATTTCATGAATAAAAGTCCTGCTTAGATATACCACATAAAAGGTAGTTTTTCAAAAAAAAAAACAGTCAAGATATTCAAATATAAAAAAATATTTATGTGGTTTTAACAGATTACAGTCAAACACAAAGCAAGGTAAGAATCAAAACAAGGAGTGCAGCATCAGCAAAGCAAACATCTGTGCAAACAATTTTATTTGTGCCAACACAGAAATGGAACTTAACTCCAGCACACCCAAAAACAACAAGCAAATAACACATGTTGATAATAAACCATCAGTGAACTGCTAAAAGTACTATCAAACAAACTGTCCCAAAAACATTTATGCACATTTACCACACAACATTCAATTTTATGCAATTGTCAATTGCCTCTACATATGGCCAACACTCCCCTAGAGGTGTCTATGGGCTAGGCTAACACCTCTGTGTTATTGACAATATAGGACGTTTACATTTCACTGTAATAACAATAGAAGTGTGTAAAGAGAAAAACAGTTACAATGTTAGCACTTGTGATGACAGCATCTGAGAACGTAAAATGCCTTGAGAAAAATTCATATGCCATCAGTAAACTTCTAAGAAGTGCATATAGATAAAAGTAACATTTACTAATATATATATATATATATATATATATATATATATATATATATATATATATATATATTCTTTTTCTTAGTGACATGCGAGCATAATCAGTATATAAGTGAAAAATGCAATCATACTGTATCAAGATCATTAGTCTTCTGTGCAGAGAACTCCTAAAATAATATCTTCTTCTGTGTTATCCACATAAACAAGTCTCCCCGCCTTTAGGTTCCCTAGCTACATGGTTCCCTTTTTATAGTCTCAATTCAGGGCTGTGAGCACAGTAAAGATACAAATGAGGTGTGAACTCATTAGAATTGCTGAATTCCAAACACCTGGCTCTATGAAGCAGATATAAACATAGAGCAGTCACTCCCTCAGTGTTTGTTTCTAAGGGATTGCAATTGTGAATATTTACTGGTATAGTGAAGGAAAACACAACAGCAATTTAGACTCTCTTACCTCCAGTGGGTGTGTCAGACAGGTTAGACTTGGAAAGTGTAGAGATAATTGTATCAAGGTTTTAAATTTAAGTAAGCAGCACAGATTTTGTATAACATCCAACCTTCCGTTCATTTCTTGAACCTTTACTGTGTTTTCAATGTTCATTAGAGTAAGAGTTAAAATCCAGACCTGTGTAAAAATATGCATGTTTACCAATATAAATTTTGTGCGGTAGCGTTGTCGCCTCACAGTTAAACATTGCCCGTTCGATTCTCAGTTAGAGCGTCTTCTGTGTGGCGACATGCGTGAATGGGTGTTCCTTCATTGAAGGTTGTTAGGACTAGCAAGCCAGCACATAAAAATCTACTGCCAGTCATTAGCTGAACGGAGTTCCACTGTGGCGACCCCTAACCGGGAAAATCCGAAAGACACAACAACAACCAATATAAATTTTGTAGTGTTGTTTATTTAATAGATTCCTTTCCTTCCTTAATCATAATTTTCCTTTTTTTTAATGCCAATATTTCCATGATGCGCAGCTTAGTGCAAACAGGGGAAACGGAGAAACACAACGTCACGTAATGTACTTCATTGATAAACAATGCATCATGGACACCTGTGAGTCACCTATGTGTGTAGCTCATTTTCTAAATACATTGGTCTACACAGCATATATTATCTACAGATCACGGTTCAAGTCTCAACTTTCCCCAGGATTCATGAAGCTTGCGCCAGGCACAGGCGTAGCATAGGCGGAATAATGCCAAATATGGCCATCGAGCGATTCAGGTACGATACAATTCCACGTGCACTACTGGCGTACACCAGAACTGCGCAGCCTTTGGCATAGGTATGCTAATCACCCCATGCACAGTTTCGCACCATGCAAATGAAGGCAGATAGTGATTCATGAAGTGTTGCAGGCGTAGCGTAAGCCCACGGAAATTTAAACCAAAAAACATGGTTTACATTTTCCCAAACAGAACATCGGAGCTATGGAAGCAGACCAGACTCATGTATTACAAAGTTAACATAAGACAATGGCTAAATACACAGCCAATAGCATAAGAAAGATGCACAACAGCTAAAAAACAACATTTAATGTCATGTCCACAGTAACGCACAGTACAACCACAGGGCATGTGTGCGCAAACAGGAACATAAAGAAAATATATAAAAATGTCATAAAATCGCAATGTAATACAATTCAGGTTTTCACCATAATAAGCAATGGTAGGCATGGAACACCACAACCAAGGTGCAAGGGTTGCTAAGCGCCTGTGACAGTGTTCGGTGCGGTAACTATGAATTAGTAGTCAATGCCATGCAAATGAGGCAGGTAATACTGAATTGCAAACGTCCCACCAGATGTACCATACGGTGCAGCACTATAACACTGAGTAGTGGCTCAGAGGAGATACATGACATCAGCAGAGGGGTGTGCCACCATAGCAGTAAGCACATTGGAGCAATGCAAATCTGGCCTGGCCGTTGCTAAGCAAAGCTGCAGGACAGGGGTGGGGAGGAAGGTATAGAATCGTTTATCTGAGAGCACACATGGTGCCCGAAAGGGCATGTGTACAGGGATGAAAACGTGCCCGAAACTCGGTAAGCGGATGTACGTGCCGTGAACAATAGCACAAACAGGAAGGTCAGGGGAAGAAAAGAAGGAAATGCCGAAGTACGGTACTTGGAGTACTACTGAGCAATTAACACCAATCAACTCACGGTGGCCAATCGATGGCAGCTGACAAGTCTGCTCGCAGAAACCTGCAAAACAGGATAGGGGAGGCATTGGATTGCAAAGAAAGGAGGGGAGGCATTGGATTGCAAGGATAGGAGATCTCTCATAGCAGAGCAAAGCAAACCAACAGTAGACCAGCAATAGCACACATTACGCAAGATAAGCCAGGTCTAAGGAAGTACAAATAAAAGCAGGCTGCTGGATGCATGCCAGAAAATGGTAGGTGGAACGTGCAGAAATGTAAATGGAAGGTCAAGAGGTAATCCATGGCAGCCAAATGTAATTCAACACCAAAGGCACCACAATAGCAGTCCCAGTAGTAAAACACATAAGATACCCTGTAGCTATGATCGTACATACACACCCTATGACATCATCGGTGTTCACAGCACAATAGTATAAAGTGTGAAAGTTCCCTACACACACCTGTGTATTCCCAAACACTGCACCATAGGTGTAAATACATGGGGAACTTTTAAAATGTACATGTTGGAAGCTGCCATAGCTGTGATTCATCAGCATGTGTTAGAGACTGACGGTATTGTGGAGGATGATGCCAAAAACCACCGCAGGCCCCGGAGGAGGAGAAGAGTGTTCAGACCAAGGGTAATCTACCAGGGGCTATATGATCTGGAGATAGTAGAGCGTTACAGGGCAGACAGGGACATCTTACAGCAAATAGTGGAGCTGTGCCGGCCACGCCTGAGAACCAGAAACAACAGAGGAGAACCCATCCCAGTGGACATGAAGGTATGTGTAAGCTTGCGAATACTAGCCACAGGTACCTTTCAAAGGCCAACTGGAGATATAATGGGGATCTCACAGGCATCAGCATCCAGGGTACTACACCAGTTCCAGGATGCCATGTTACCACATGCCAATGAGCATATATACTTCCCCCGAACTCAGGAGGAGTTGGCCAGCAATATGCATCACTTCCACAGTGTGGCACACTACCCAGAGGTACTGGGTGCGATAGACTGCACGCACATGCAAATCAAGTCGCCACCCGGTGAGCATGGTAGGTGCTACATAAACCGCAAGAGATTCCACTCCATCAACTGCCAGGTCATGTGCTATGCCCAGGGCATTATCATGGATGTGTGTGCTGGCAGCCCTGGAAGCTACCATGACTCCCATATCTGGCATGCCTCACAGCTGTATCAGGTATTTCTCAGGGGGGACATACCACATGGCCACCTTGTGGGGGATGCTGGCTATGCACTGGAGCCGTGGATGATTACTCCCATCAGAAATGCACACACTCCACATAATGTAATCATGGATGTTGTGTCATGGAATGGGGTGTACTCATGACAGGTATTCGTCACCCCAGCATGCTCCACCTATGGTCTTTTGAATGTGTAGCACAGTATCGTGTGTGGCTCACTGTGATATACATACCCAATGCCGGAGCACATCCAGTAAACATCACATGGACATACCATTAACTGGACTCATCAATATGTAAACTAACTGAGTTACCCATGTGAGTGCAGTACAGAGTAACAGCCGTAGTATACTCCACATACAAAATGACATAAATATTTCATAGGTTAGGTTATAGGTTAGTATTAAGCTAACTGCCCTTGCGAGCCATTGTAAGCCTAGCCAATTATCCCTTGTGGGACTCAAACCCTGCACCTTGTGTTTGTAAGGCAAACACCTTAAGCATTAGGCCACCCTCCCAACACATGTACAAATCCCAGATGTCCAAGTGTTAAATGCAGTGACCGTCGTGCATGTTCCCGGTCCCACGTCCTGCAAGGGATGTAACGTAATCCCGAAGGTACGAGTAATGCATGACGGATGCAGGTCATCAGATCTTGTTTAGCACACGTTAGCGGGAATATGCGTTGCCCACTGCTGGTAAGCGACGTTTAAATGTGACTATATGGATATGTGCGAAACAGGGATAAGCTTCTCTGAATATCGTGCAGATCACGGTCAATGATGTCCAGAACAGGTGAAACCAGCATTGTTCACCCCTGTGCTAATAGTGCCTGCTCTAAAGGGTAAAACGACCACTGTCAGGAGTAGAACATGCAATCATGTATACAATCACCTAACACTATTGCTAGCCAAGATGTACCTATGGTAGGGTTGCCACCTCTTCAAATGACCAATGTGGGACATACGTCAGATGTCTGCAGGCTGACACATACACCTGGCCAATATGAAAATCAGATATTCACTGTTTTGCCTAGATGAAAGCTTATTCTTGTAATGTTTACTTACTTATTCTGTTTCTATAACATATAGGTGGTTCAGATACAGAATAACTGTTTTATTCAACTATTACATAAACTATAGGAAATAAGTATGTCCTAAAATCTCAGGACATTTGCCATGTTTGCAAATATTTTGCAGGACACAACTGCCCAAAGAGGGACTGTCCCTCGCAAAGTGGCACTGCTGGTAACCCTAACCTAAAGCAGTTGTGCAATGTGACATGTACAGACACAAACGTGCGGAGTCCAGGAAACAGTATACACAGACAAGTACACAATGAAAGGTGTAGCTTGCCTGTCACTTTCCCTGTCAGATATATATATATATATATATATATATATATATATATATATATATATATATATATATATATATATATATATATATATACATACACATATATACATATATATAATACAGATAGAGCGATAGAGTGATATATGTTGATATATACGGATTCAACGATATCTGCAAATATATATAGATAGGTCAACGACATTCATAACACCTTGGAGGTACAAATAAATAGGATACCTCCAACTATGGAATGTGTAACATACAGACATGCATAACCACGAGGCTGAAAGACCGAAAGAACACAGTACTGGAACAGTACAACCGTGAGTAATAGTATGACGACATGAAGGGACATTTAGTTACCGCTGCCTGTGTTGCGGTCCACATAGGTACTGTGTTCAACTGTGTTTATGAGTGTCATAGTCTGTGTATGTGTGTGTTGAGGGTACCATGTGCATCTCCGTGTGACTGTAATGTATGTGTGTGTGTCCGCATTGTGTGTGTGTTAGTGCCAACTCGGAGGTAGATAATTACGGTAGGTGTGGGTATAGCTAGCCGTAGGCATACGGTTACCACCTGTCCCACATTAGGAGGGACAGCCCCTCCCTGGGCAGGTGTGTCCTGACATAAAACATTACAAAGGGCAAATGTCCGAGACTGTAGGACATTATTATCTCCCATATATTATGTAATAGTTGCATTAAATAGTTATGCCTGTATGTAAGAAACATAAATGTTACATGCAATATGATAAGTAGCCAAAGTCCCACAACAATAGGTATGTATTGAGGATAAAAATATGTGCTATCCTGTGTAATGACCATGGCTATGTGTCGGCCTGTAAACACCGCAGTGTGTCCCGCAAGTGTCCAACAATGGCCATATGAAAAGGTGGCAACCCATGGCAAAGAGGTTCTGTTACCAACACAACTGCAATGACTGCAAATATCTGGGACAGAAATACATGGGATAGCTGTCATTTAGCTATATCCCTTTACATATCACTGCAATTCCAGAGGTATGGAAGTATCAACCTCACCTGCATACTATATAGAAACAAATTAACAACGGCCCAATGTAAAATCCCGTAACATAAGTCTACTAACTGACAGCTCTTTAATTAGGGAATGAGCCCACACACATATATATGGAATATGTAGAAATGCAAGCCCCACAAAGCTGTATATGCTACGTACACCCACCAACATCCCCCACACTGGAAACTATAGCAATACAGACTGTAATTACAGCACAAACATCCAGTCAGTCAATTACATCTGCAGAACCATCAACATACCTTGTGAGAGACACAATTAAAGGTGGCATGCCAAATTGTAGCCGTTGTATAATGGAACAAATGGCGATGTTACAGGTTTTGTTTGCAATAGTCCGTTATCAGACGGTTGGGATGACAGGTACACCCACATGTTGAACCACATACTCTAGCTGTCACACACAATCCAAGGGGGACAGGAATCCAAAGTATACTTGTCTCTACACATAGCAGTTGCAATTACACACAACAAAACACAATACAGGCCGTCTCCCCAAAGGTAGGGCAAATGGGCAACGCCCAAGTGGAGAATTCAATTATACCCCACTGTTGCCACATAATTGGTGAATGGAGTAACTGCACAGCTGATGTGCAAGTAATTAGTCACTCAGGAACACTAATTGGTGGCAGGGAACCACATGTTTCAGGTATCGACGTAGATAAGGATGACTTGCCAGACATTCAAACCGTATGCTCATACCATATACCTGTTTAAACAGTGTAAGAGAGATAGAGACGAAAGTCTGGAACAATAACAAGGTATGTAGAACACTCGGTATGTAAGTGTATGTATAGCATGTTCTGTATTAATTATTTAGTGTATGTATAGCCTGGTTTGTATTAATTAAAAGTGTCCGCAATGCATAAAGTGGGAAAAGGTATTTATGTAGTGATGTCTTGCTGAGCATACTAACGCTTGCAGAAACTGTGCGTCCAGCATTGGGCCACAAGGTACACATCACAGACACCACAAGGGATGCTACATGAGGGCTTTAAACAGAACAATTCCATACAACCTGCCATCAGTGGTAGGGTATGTCCAACAAGTACGTGCCATAGCAGGGGATAGTATATGTTGATATACTGTCACAGTAGGCATGTGCATGGGCATATAACGACAATGACATGTCTAAGGTTGTCCTGCTGTGCAAGTATGCTTTGCATTATGGGATACTATGTAAAATATGTGTAATATATAGTATTGTAGGTAGATATGTCAGATATTCTACACAGCATAACAGGCATATCATGCATACCAAAGGTATTGTCTATTGGCATGTACAATGACAGGATACATATGGCTTGTAGGCATGGGACATTGTAATAGCATGATAGTTAATCTAAATGGAAGGGCTGCCAAGTAACCATGCACAAAGGACATGTAATAGCTTCACAGGTTCATAGTGGGGTACTATGCAGTCTGGCAAGTCTATGTGTAAGCACAGCTACAGTGTTCACACCAGTGGCACCTCTCTAGGGTAGTGTCCTGTGAACAGCAGAGCCATGTGTTACCTGCAGCTCTACACAGTACAGCCACTGCAGTGATCCCTGGCATACATGTGTCTCCCAACCACCAAGTGAGGTATCACATAAACAGCGCTACTGAGTGTGCCTGTGTGATGTACATAGGACTCATGTTCCAAAGCATGGTGAGTGTCCGGTTTGGGAATGTAACCCTCAAGCACATCCCACTCATCGTTGCGTGTGTGCACATATCCAAGAGCATGTTGCTCACAGTGGCTTTTGTTTATGTCGCGTATGTGGAGTATATCCATTAATATTGTTGTGGACATGGGCCCTGTCTGTTCAGCAGAGGTCACCCCTGAGTATGTAGTATGCAAATGTGTACAGATGTGGTGTCCGTAGTTCAGCCGCATACTTTAACTGTTGGAGCTCAATAAAGATCATGGCGTGTTAATGTTGTGGTATGTAAAGCTGCAGCTGTTGTGTAAGGTACACCCTAAATGGGGTGGTGTACCCTTGAATGTGTGTAGAAGTCTGGAGTTCAGAGGAACAATGGGTGCCTATGGACCAGCTACACACCCAGTACAGATAAGTGTGGCCACGTCGAAGGATATCCACAACACAGTGGCAATATGGTAACCCCAGGAGTGAGTGTGGCATACGTACCATGTGACATATATGTAGGGGACTACCACCTATGTGATAGTCAGTGGGTGAATGGTGTAATGCAAATGTGATGTTCATTCACCTTGTGTCATGCAGCTTGAGGCCATGATATTCATATCAGTTATCTGTCACAGTGACACCCATATGGATGGAGTCAGTATCAGCTGGTGGATCAATCATGGCACTTTGTATGCAGGGGTTTGTAAAGTTAGGCAGGGAAAGTCCCTCTGTGCTAGCCTGTACCTCAGGGAATCATATACTGAACATGAGGGGCCCTATGACTGAGGACTGTGGTATGCCAAGTGTAACTGAAATGCAGTAGGTACTATGGTATGCTACCCTTATTGTGTGTGTCCTGTCCATGAGCCACGTTGCATAACATCTTGAGACATAGGGTACGATGTGCAGGTGGATGTGTATGTTGTCAATACCAGAATGGAGAACGGTGCTGAAAGGCAATGAGAGGACAATATAGGATGTGTGGACCCCCGTACCGTCATCAACTACCCTGGTAACTGTATGAAAGGAGTCCACCAGGTGTAGGGGCCATGCTCTGGCCCTAACAAGTCCAACCCAGGTGGCATCAAAGGACCGGAGCCCAACAATGTCTCTGTGAATGACGTCCATGATGATGTGCCCCATAGCTGTGCAGAACAGTCCAGTCAGATGTTTAGGAGTATAGTCCCACTCGTGCATTGTGGCGCCACCTGTGTGGAGTGTGATAACTGTTGCTGTTTGCCATTCAGGGGCCAAAATGTCTGATGCAAGGCTATTACTGAATATGGTGGCCTAGTGGGGAGACATGCTGTTCAGAGGTTTGTGGACATCACAGCCTGGGACTTTGGAAGGTGACATGGGGCCAGTGTCCTAGGACATATAGAGTGCAGGTTAGTACTATGTAGGTGTGACCGCAGGGACACCACAATGTTCCTGCATGGATTGTGGCCCTCTAGTGAGTGAGAGGGTGTAATGTTAGCATTGAATCCATCTGCCAGCATGTTGCCAACATCACCTGGTTCTGTAATGTTCCTGAGTGACTGTTGTATGTGAGAGCAGATGTGGGTATTGCCATTGACTACTGACATACCACCATAATGCCTTGTGGTACACCCCGGAATGTGTCGCAGTAATGTTTACGTAGCTAGTCTTGCAGTATGTGATGAGGGATCCCATGGCCCTACCGAGGCTGACCAGTGAGCTACCCCACCCATGGGATTGTACACCACTGTGCAACAGCCTCCACCTGTTGTTGTAAATTATGTCCATGGAACTTGACCACTAGAGTGGCGTCTGTTATCTGGTGTGTACCATCATGGCTCTGTGTGGAATAGCATGGTCCATGCAGTCATGTACGTGCTAATGAAGTGCACTGGGGTATGTTTCAGCATTTGTATGTGCATTGTCCATCTGCATGGGTGTCATGACATTAACTACCACTGTCATAAGACGTCTGTAGTAGGTGTTGTAGTACTCATGTACTCTGTATGGCATGAAGGGTGTGGTGCCGGGATGTGGCTAACAAGGGTGATTAGCATATGTTCAGAATCCACCAATGTGGACCACCAGTCACATGTCGGTAGTGTTCATGTCAAGGATAATGTTGGTCTTGGAGGTGGTGTGTATGGGATGATCCAGCCGAGTGGAGGTTATGACTCACGGATGTGTCGGTACATAAGTGGCTATCCCAGTTAAGTGTGGGGTAGTGTCAGTCACACATCAGTATTAGCTGTCTGAGCCCTACTGTCCATTACACCAACAAATGAGGTCTGGTAACCGTGGGGTATGTTGTTGAATCTGTAGCTTGTTACAATGTGTATAGCAGTTCTGCACGTGGAGCACCTCTGATGCATTGTGCTAAGTAACTAGCCAGGATGTGTGTACAACATAGTGGGATATGGGAACACCTCAGCCATGGGAGTGCTGGTCCAGGTATGTGCCTAAAAGGTATGGTCTGTCTATAACCTCTCATTGCAGGTGTGCTCTGCAGAGCCTAGAGGCAGGTCCCAGTCACTGCAGAGATATTGAAGTGGTGCATTATAAGGTGTGCCTTGCCAGAGTGCGTCACAGAGGAAGATGCAAGCATTGTGTCACATGACCCCATGTCTTGCTTACCAGTTCCCGTTCTGCCAGTGACTGTTATTGGAAACTGTGCAAGACAGGCAGTATAGAAGCAGCAAAAGCCTTAATGTGATCTTTTCTCCCAGGGCTGACAGGTGCAGGTCATCTGTGCCAAAGCATTGTGTTTGACCAGGTCAGTCAAAGTGGACAGATACCAGATGCCTGTGGAATGACAGCAGAAGCATAGGCAACTGTTGAAGTGACACAGTCAGTCGTTGTACAGTGGTATCGGGTCTGGATGAATGCATAATGCTCCCCAGGGCTTGGCCCACACCTTCAGGGCTACAAGACTGGTGAGCTATTGAATGTCCCTGCACACACAGTCTGTGAAGTGGCATCTCAGGGCAGTCACACTAACACGGAGAATGACAGTCAAATCGTACCTGGTGAGGTGTGGCATGGGTGCATAGGTTATGTTGCAGAACCAGTTACCCGACAGCAAGATGTAAGCGACTATCACCTTGTGTAGCCTGCTGTGTGGAACTGCAGTGTGACCACCTACAGAGTCACCTATGACTGGCGTGTTGTGCATGTTATAACACCCTATTGTCTGTATGTGATGGATACACATGAGTCTGTGGGCTATAAGTTGGTGATGTTGCGTTCCATGATGGGGGCTGCCTCTGGTGCCTACACAGAGTATGGAGAGGTACTGCACAAGTTGTCCTCGTATCTGTGGCCTGTGGTGGAGATCATGTGAGACTATGTGATGAGTGGGGTGTGTTGTGAATGTTACACATCCCCACATGACTGTCAAGTGCAGTCAGGGTTGGTGACAGCATTACTTCCAGCAGGGCTGCATAAGTGCATCCCCCACAGGCTGTAGTGTCATATGTTGGGAGGTGAGCATTGAATGTGTACATGAGACAATTGCTCTATTGCCACATGTACGACATATCCATCATATAGACAGGCAATAAGACTGGTACGTGACAGTTGGACATGCCTGTATATACAACCATGTCTCACAGGATATGTGAGTTACGTGTGTACAACAGCTGTTGTACCGTAAGCAAGCTGGAAATTTGAGGACAGCCAGTGTACCTGTGGGAAATGGTGTGGAATGCATGCTATATTAATCAGTAGCTCATGACATGCTCACAAGTTCTGAACAAGTGCTAAGCATAAGAACATACAATACAGATAGGGTGTTGGATAATATCAACCCACAAGTGGTGACGACAGTCATAATGGGTGGCACCGCACTATAACCCTGCTGAGTATGGTCTGCATGTCCATGAACCATTATCAATGTAGATGTTAGCAGTACAGATGTACAAGACAGTACAGATGTTTGATTGCAAATACCTTTGTATGTCACAGGAGTGTTCTACCAGTGGCCTGTTGACAGACTCACAACTACAAAAGGTGCCAGAGTGACATGTGCATATCACACCAGTGCCAGCTACAGTAAAACAAGGTTAATGTGTTGTACTCCTCCCTCATTGTAGCCCATACCACACAGACAAATGTTAGGCATCTGTGTATGTAAGGATGTGAATGGCCATGACCTATGAGCAATAGCTGTGTCAGTGTTGTGAACAACATACAGAATGGGCTGTGTGGGTGAGATGTGTGACATATGTGCACATTCTGATGGATGATATCAGCATTGTCACCACTAGGTGAACATCCCGGTACCCATTAACTACCACCTAGGCTGTGATCAACATTATGGACACTGTGTAAGGGATGGTGCTGTGCAGTTCACTTCCCTGACTTGGTGACATCTCCAGGCCCCTTAGGTAGTCATACGAGGTACCCATGTCACAACAGGGTGCCATCCATGAGCACGGAGATCATTGGACAGTCATATACAGCACTGGGGTGACCAATATTGGATCACATATCACCTTTAAGGTGTAATGGCCATGCGTGGATGGGCAATACCAGCCTTCACAATCCTCACCTCCACTATGCAGCATGCTGTCTACCTTGCATAAAGACATTTGCTACACCATGATGATGGACATGCTACATGTCCATATCCTGATCTGAAAGACATATGTAATGGACAGCCACCATCCTAATACTAGGATCGCCACATGCTGGACAGATCCCTGTGACATACATGTGACATACTCGCGCCATACCATGCAACCCTGTCCATCAAAGCTGCACATGTCATCCCAGTCATACATGGTGTGATGGCCACATGGTAGATGTAGTATCAACTGTCTGGATCAGTAATGTGGCACTGATGCACCTCGTGGTGGCATAATGGCTGTCGGTTACAGCTAGAAAACCTTGCCCGTACATGCTGTGGTTGATAACCATCCCTGCGGATGACGTCCGACTAGCCATTGTCCAATGTCTATCACATGTGCAACACAGATGATCCATGGCAGGATGTTGAACAGCTGTACAGTGCTGTGTAGATGTATATGGTAAAACACATGCATGTACAGGTTTCCATGCGTATGTGTGCATTGTCACTGCTCAAGTCCATTAAGGCTGTGTCTGTGTTGATATGTAACATATACACAGCATCAAGGTCAACAGCATTACTGTGGACACATCCAGGCATGTGCAGATAGGTAAGAACACCAGTGTAGGCAAACAGACATGCCAACATCAAGACAGCATTCACATGGAGTATGAACACTGTAATGAGGTGACACACATATATGGTGATGATATCCAATGCATAACGGGTGTTATGCGTGTGTGACACAAACATGTCAGTCATGTCAGTGTCATGCTGATTTCCAAAGATAACTGTGCAGATGTACTAGATGTCATAGATATGTATGTGCAGCAGTATCTCTGTACATCTCTGAAACTGTGTCCTGTCACCATCATTATGCCTTACAGATAATGCCTCGTACATGCCTTCCAGCGTACAGTCACCAGGAGGATGATGTCTTCATCCCGTACCTCCATGAGAACTATGAGGTGTTGTTCAGCCATGTGCCACAGCATGCCCAGCAGCAGGATGACCTGTGGCAGGATCTTTACAGGAGGGTGAACGATATGGGTGGCCATAACCGCATCTACCAGTAGCTGCGCAGACACTGCATGGACCTGATACGACATGCAAAACAGTGTGCCACTGCAATCGCCAGGGAACAAGATGGAATAGGTGGTGAGCCACCAACCCAGCCCCCATTCACACACACTGAGGAGTTACTGGCCAGTCTGGGGACACCCTCAGAACAGCATCCACAAACACTAACTGCCATCGTGGAGGTGGGTGTCTCCCAACCAATGAGCCTGGAGTTACCTGGTAAGTCAGTACTGCACATATGGCTACTATATCCCATGTACGTGCACGTTTCACTTTTCATTATGTAATGTAACAACATATGCATGATATGTGGACACACATGCTGCATACTACAGTATGCTTCCCTGTCTATGCACACATGTGCATACTATATGCTATTGTACAGGTGAATGTGTTAACACACACAGTGCACCCTGTGGCTGTCATACAGTCATGGATAATGTTCATACTGCTGTTTCACCACTATACAGGTACCTCTGGCGTGCCGCACAGACATGAGTCCATTGCAGGTGAGACTGTCATCAGTATCAAGCATGTAAAAGCATAGATCTATTTGCCATGTGGCCAGTTAACACTTGTACACTTGATGTTCATTCCATTCACGATATGCAGGTCGCGTCAACCATCATTCACACAGGCCACCCATGTGCAATATATACAAACGAAATAATACACTGACATGAAACCAGAGTATTTGTCATCGCTACATGTGTGGTCAGCTGTGCATACAATGGTGGAGGTATTCTACAATGGAGACATATGTACTGTACATTGGAACAACACGTGTGGTACGCAAACAGTACCACACAGTGAGCTGTGATATGGGCAGCCCACAGGAGTCACCATTGTGTTGTATGCCCCTGCAATGGGTGCACACATTGTGATGTGCCATCTGACATGTCCCAGATATGTAGTGTATTGGCTGCAATAATGTCACACTATCCCATAACCCATACCCCGCATACAACCTGTTGTCTGCATTGCCCTGTGGATGGTGACATATCTGACATCTATGGGTGTATGTCATATGGGACAACACAGACATGTGTGATAGATGGCCATCACACACATTTGTCCAACACATGTGCACACATGGCCATGGGGGATGGCCAGAGATATATAGCCACACAGTAGATGTGATGTGTATGCACCCTGTTTCACATTATCCAGACATGGTCCAATTATAGCCTTAGTTGACCGATTATACAGTTGATGTAGTACACTGGACATCCTAAAAGCCTGTGCACAGCCAGTGGAAGTGTCACTGACATCTACCATATAAGATGTGTTGAACATCAGGCCTGTGCCATAGCATGACAGTAGTCACCTCTACAGCTTCCAGAGACATTGACACCACATCAGGCCACAGGTACTGTACATTTCCCTTGCTGCTGTAGGACATCACCATTAGCTGTGCACCTTGTGTGTGTGGTACAGCAATGTCATGTTGGACATGGTGAATTGACTAGTCCGCTATGTGTGGACATGGCTGCCAGGCAGCTAAAACTCTGTAGTTGTTGTGCAGGGGTGTCATCTGTAGGTCCTCCAGTGACCTGTCACATGACACAGCATGGTTTGGTGTGTATACACCTCAGCATCGTGGGTCACAATCCACAGTTATGTCATGGGTATGCATGCAGTTATGGCTATGCAATGTGTACATATTATGCACTGTATAGCAATATAGACGCCTCATGATGCCATGCAATGGCACAGTGTCTGTACTTCACACTGTAGAGCAATGTAGACTGCTCACACTACCCTTCCATGCACATGCACATTTGCTAAACATGCATTCTATCTGTAGGGCATACAGACAACACCACAATGTGATGGCCATTATGACACTGTACATGTCAGGACACCATTGTGTCAGACATGTATGCATATTAATGCACACATCAGCTGATTACATGTCAAGGTCATGTCAGCCATGTGTACTGTTATCCTGTTCTGGTCCACATGGTGTATCACGGGGATGCATGCATACTACCATGATTGTGTGAACTGCATGGCTACTGATATGACACCTGCTTGCTGTATTGTGCACCCCAGGGGGTATGCTTACTAACACTATTAATGTCTGAGCTGCATGCCGTCTGCTGTATCACAGGCATGCTGCATGCCGTCTGTCAAATCACATGCATGGTGTGTGTGTGTGTGTGTGTGTGTGTGTGTGTGTGTGTGTGTGTGTGTGTGTGTGTGTGTGCGTGTGTGTGTGTGTGTGTGTGTGTGTGTGTGTGTGTGTGTGTGTGCATGTTTCTATTGTAATTTAGAGTCTTCCTTTGCATTCACAGGTGATATAGGTGCGTTACCCTCATGTGGTCCATCTGATGTTAGTGTCCCCACAGATACTAGCAGTGATGAACATATGCATGAGGTACAGGCAGGGTTGTTAGGGGCTGAATCTGTGCCAATGGTTGCCATCCTAGCTATGTCCTCCTCTTCCCCGCACACAGTTCTGCTGCCAACACATACCGCATCACCAGTGGCCATAGAGGAAGGACAGTCAGCGTCTGTTAGCATGGAACAGGAATGTGTGGTGGCTACAGAAGGTGTGTCTCCACACCATGGTGTCAGTGTAATGTCTGCAGATGTGCCACACAGGCATGTGGCCAGTGCTGCTCATAGGAGGACCTCTGGCAGACATGCACCTGCAGGACAGAGCGCAACAGCTGGTATCACCAGACACATGTTCCAGACTGTAATGGTGGCACAGGCATGTGCTGAATGGCAGAACAGAGAAGGGCAGAGGCTGCAGAGGGCTGCTATCCATACCCTAAATGACAGCATCCAGGCATTGGCAAATGCTCAACAGCAGATTGCTGATGTTCTGGACAGGCAATTGGGTGACATGGTAGGAATCCTTGACCGTGGCATGGCAATCCACGAGTGTGAGCTGTCTGTGCTGGAACATCTGGTAGGAGTGAGGAGTAGGCCACGTGGACATAGGCCAGCTACAGCACCTAGTGCAGGTCGACTTGAGCATGCCACCTCACATGCCCGCTCCCATAGTGCCAGTAGCAGTAGCAGTGCAGCTGGTGCTGCACTGTCCACACCAGGACACAGCAGGCCACGTAGATGTGGCCCTGGACATTCCTAGCGGGGACACAGTTCCAGTGGCCATATGTCGTCGGACAGTAGCCAATCTGTACCTCCGCCTGGTAGTGCCTGTGCTACCCCTCGCAGGTACAGGTCATGTGGCCGTGGCTGGGCACAGTGAGCTGTACAACCTGGTCTGTACAATCTGGAGCTGTCAATAATACCCCTGTGTAGGCCTCACAAAAGGCAGAACTGTGTGCACACATACACGCACACAGCAAACACATCTGTAGGGCACCACAACACCCACATGCATACTGAACAGACATGTCCAATCATATCACCGGCCCTTACCCACACACATGATGTTACCCATTGGTGCAGCCTATGCCCCTGGCACACATTATCACCCTGTGCATATGATGAAGCCTGTGCTGCATCCCTGCCATCCACACCATTGGTGCAGGGACATGCTCAAATGGTCTGATGCATAGGCTGAACAGAATAGTGAGATGTGTATATTACATTAGTTGTGTATGACTAGTGAGGGAAGTGTATATTACGTTAGTTGTGTAAGAATGGTGAGAGATGTGTATATTACATTAGTTGTGTACTGTTGACATGCACCAGACATACCATGTAGTACAGGTGTAGCATGCATTGTTATATGTGCACAACCATGTAGTGCAGGTGTAGCATGCATTGTTATATGTTCACAGTATGTGTCTCAGTAACAACAGTAACAACATGTTGGTAATGATGCCCTGGTTCCCTCCTTATGGTCTACTTGCATGTGCCTACAGTTAGCAGTGTTTGCAGTCTCCCATGTGTAACTGTGGAGTACTCACAGGCACGTAATGCAATCTCAGCATGCTATACGTAGCCTTAACCGGACAGCTGGAAAGTCTAAGATACCACAGATGTCCACACATATACTGATCCAGCAGCCTGTGTGCAGTATAATAGGCTACAGTGGCTAGAGACGTGACATCCATACCAGGTCATACCACAGGTATGTTGACATGGTGCAGGGGTTGTACACAGCGGTCTGGACAATGATAACGTTAGAGGCCACTTGATAGCATGAGGCCTCACTGTGTAGCAGTAATACCCTGTCACAGTACAGGAACATGCCCACACTCACAGGGTCAACAACACTATAACACACACCCCATAGTGTTGAGGTGAGGACACTTGCCTATGTGGTCATCACCCTCACAGTACTGTGCACCCACAAAACGTGACACGGAGAAGGGACATGTACAGGTAGGCAGTACAGCTGAGACTGATGGAGTCAACAGGGTAGTAGACTGCATCACCATGAGGGGTTGGGATCCTGTGTTTTCTGTATGGTAGCATACTCCCTCACTCCATGCACCAGACAGCCATACATACACACACACACACACACACACACACACACACACACACACACACACGCACACACGCACACACACACACACACACACACACACACACTGTGGAGACCACAACTGTCATACACATATGGATAGCAGATATGTGTGTGATACACACACCACACCTGCCTACATCATGTTTTCCACACTGCAGTATGTACAGATGTCTACAACAGTGTTCAGGGGTGTGTCACAATTGGGATGTATTCCCCACCATATGTGGCATATGTGGTCACACATGCAAACACACATGGTAGTACTGTGAATGATACACCTGCTATATGATGATACGTCTGACAGACATGCAGCAGTATTGGCTGCATTATGTGTACCAACGCTATGTCCGGAAATTGTGCTGCTATATGCACATGGGAGGATGTAAGTGTTACAGGTGTTGAGTGACATACAGTTGGTAACACCTGACCGCTGTGTAGGTTTTATGTCTTCACCGTCAGGTAACAGCAACATAGTGTACTGTTTGCACATGTAATGTTGTGATGGCGTGTGGCACACCTGTGAGCCATACCCAGTGAACATCCATCTACACAGGTAGATGACCACTTTATGTACACACTTCCATCCATACCTGATGTACATCCTACCGTACTGTCAGTATGTCACCATATACAGGTGTCAATGATGGGGCTGCATTGCAACTGCATGTTGTAGTTAGGCACAGATGAGTTACTTACATCAGCTACTGCACATGCATGGCAGCTGCATGCACACTACAGTTTGTACATGTGTGTTGGTCCTACATGCCTGTCATGTAGCCATGTTTCTATGCATTGCAATCAGTGGACATGTGTGTTGACATACATAACACATGGACTGTTGTATGATATGATGGGTGCCATGGGTAACTAGTACAGAGGGAATGTGTCCTCTGTCAACATTGCTACCTCATGTACTGTTGGCATTCAACAGCCATGGACCCACCTTCCATTTGCGTGCGTATGATTGCTATAGCCACTTGTCTGCACAGAGGACAGCAAAATCTATGCTATGTACATATGTGTTGTGTGTGTGGTCCATGCACATATCCACTGCAATTACATGTATGACATATCCAAACATGTGTGTTCATTGGTGTACAGCGACAGTCATCTGTCACAGCTGTGTAAGACCCAGGGCCCCTGTTATGTGTAGAGCTGACCTGGTTATGTACAGTGGTATCATTGCAATGCATAACACATGATGGAACCCTGTCGGTACATGTGTAGTCTGCACAGTTGATGTACACCTATGTACAGTCCACTGGTCATGAGCCACATGGTGTTGTGTTGATGTATTGTTGGTCCAACGACATGGTGATGTCTGAGGGTAAGTAATGGGGGGTATGTATCCACCTGGAAATTGTGTGGTCCCGGTGTGTTTCAAAACTGGGGCCCAGTATGGGGGGAGTAATACCCTATGGCCCTTCCTTTTTAGATGTGTCAGCAAGATGGGCCCTTTTTAATGTGTTGTACATCCCGTAAACCTTGTGTAGGAAAAGTACTTCCCAAACTCCCCTTGTGTTTGTGTGTATGAAAACTTCCCCCCCCCCCCCCCCCCCCCCCCCCCCACCCCCCCCCCCCCCCCCCCCCCCCCCCCCCCCCCCCCCCCCCCCCCCCCCCCCCCCCCCCCCCCCCCCCCCCCCCCCCCCCCCCCCCCCCCCCCCCCCCCCCCCCTTTTTTTTTTTTTTTGGTTTTAAAACTTTTTTTTTTTTTTTTTTTTTTTTTTTTTTGTTTTTTTTTTTTTTTTTTTTTTTTTTTTTTTTTTTTTTTTTTTTTTTTTTTTTTTTTTTTTTTTTTTTTTTTTTTTTTTTTTTTTTTTTTTTTTTTTTTTTTTTTTTTTTTTTTTTTTTTTTTTTTTTTTTTTTTTTTTTTTTTTCATGACAAAAAAGTAAAAAACCCCAAATTTTTTGGGGCCCCCCTTTTTTAACCAAAAAAAACCCCTTTTTTTTTTTTTTTTTTTTTTTCAAATTTTTCCCCAAAATTGTTTTTCCCCCCATTTTTTTGCCCCCCTTTGGGTTTTCTGGTTTGCCACAAACCTTTTTTTTTTTTTTTTCCCTTTGGGTGGGGGGGTTCCCTTTAAATCCCTTTTTGTGGGGGTGTGTGTTGTGGTTTTGGGGGGTTTTGGGTTTTGTTTTTGTGGGGGGGGGGGGGGGGGGGGGGGGGGGGGGGGGGGGGGGGGACGGGGGGGGGCCATGTAGTGTTTTTTTTTTTTTTTTTTCCCCCTCCCTGGGGGGGAAAAAAATTTTAGACACCCACATACATTTCCCTATCGCCATCCTTGCCTTTGCGGAAGATGTCACCCACCTAGAAGTATGCCTCTCGGAGTGCTGTGTTGAGTAATCTCGGTAGCGTGTGCTGTAAATGCGTAATGCTGTAGTGTGATAAGGTAGTTAGGTGTATGTTCGACTCCCAGCCCTGCCAAGTGTGTTTGTTTCCAGCTGCCTGGGGACACAGTAATGCTTTTAGATACCTCACAGAACATACATTCCCTATCGGCATCTTTGCCTTTGTGGATGATGTCACGAACCTAGAAGTATGCTTCTGGGAGTGCTGTGTTCAGTAATCTTGGTAGTGCATTCTGTAAATGCATATTGCTGTAGTGTGATAAGGTATTTAGGTGAATGTTCAACTCTCAGCCCTGCCAAGTGTGTGCCTCTGTGTGTGTGTGTGTGTGTGTGTGTGTGTTTCCAGCTGCCTGGGAACACGGTAATGCTTTTAGACACCTCACACCACATACATTCCCAATCGTGTCTTTGTCTTTGCTGATGATGTCACCCACCTAGAAGTATGCCTCTGGGAGTGCTGCGTTGAGTAATCTCGGTAGCGTGTTCTGTAAATGTGTATTGCTGTGGTGTGATAAGGTATTTAGGTGTATGTTCAACTCCCAGCCCAACCAAGTGTGTGTGTTTCCAGCTGCCTGGGGACACGGTAATGCTTTTAAACGCCTCACACCACATACATTCCCTATCGGCGTCTTTGCCTTTGCGGATGATGTCACCCACCTAGAAGTATGCCTCTGGGAGTGCTGTGTTCAGTAATCTCAGTAGCACGTTCTGTAAATGCGTATTGCTGTGGTGTGATAAAGTAATTAGGTGTATGTTCGACTCCCAGCCCTGCCAAGTTTGTGTCTGTGTGTTTGTGTTTCCAGTTGCCTGGGGACACGGTAATGCTTTTAGATGCCTCACACCACATACATTCCCTATCGGCATCTTTGCCTTTGCAGATGATGTCACCCACCTAGAAGTAAGCCTCTGGGAGCACTGTGTTCAGTAATCTCGGTAGCGCATTCTGTAAATGCATAATGCTGTAGTGTAATAAGGTAGTTAGGTCTGTGTTCTAATCACAATCCTGCCACATGTGTGTGTGTGTGAGAGTTTCCCACTGCATGACAACAGTACATTGCTTTTACACTATTCACTCTAAGCAGCATCCATTTAGCATCTTTGCCTTTGATGCTGATGCCAGCAAGCTAGACGTATGCCTGTGTGAATGCTGTGATCTAGTAATCATGGTAGCACGTTCTATACATGCGTAATGCTGTAGTGTGATAAGGTAGTTATGTCTGTGTTCTGATCCCAACCCTGCCAAGTGTGTGTGTGTGTGTGTGTATATCTATTTATATATATGTAATGTAGATAGATATTGATATGTATGTGGATATTAGCACTATTGAATGTGCTGCATTATCTATTTGTGAACACCTTTGATTTATGTAAATCTGCTATGGCTCTGTGATAGTGCACATACTGTGTGCTGTAGTGATCCTGGGTTGTAGTTGTGTAGTGACCAGTTATTTTGTTGCTGGGTATTACAAGGGACATTGACAACAATGACAGTACAGCACCTTTAAATGGTCATGTGCACATGTCAGCAACAGTCAGCAGTGGTTATTACTTTGGAGGATGAGTATGGCTCATATAACTATGTATTAACTGACACTACTATGCAAATCAGGTTAACATTACTGACTCCCGTTTATCCACAGGTTGTGATACAGATCCCAAGAATGTATGTGTATACATTGACAGGTGCAGGACTGGACTATTGTTGAATGCATGGAGGGGTGTCCATGGCCAGTAATGGCGATCTGTACAGCCTGGCAGGTACAGTCTGTGACTGTCCCACAACCTCCTGTATATGGCTGACACATGCTGAAACTGTGTACATGCAGACATACACACATGAAACAAACAGCTAGGGCTAACACATACACGCACACATTGCATCAACATTGGGCCATGCAAACACTGTTGCCCCTCACACACACACATACTTACATGTTGATTGGATGGCTCAATGACAGGCTCTGGAAAAGAAACACCATACCCTGTGCATATGATGACACTTGTGCCACCACCTGTAATGTGTAACATTGATGCAGGAACAGACTAACATGGTGCTGATGCACAGGGTGGCTTTATAGCACTGTATTAATGTTAAAATGTTGAAAACACAAAGTGTGATATCCTTCTAGGTGTATGTAAGCAGGCATGATGCATTGCTGCTATGACCATCAATGTAGTATAGTTTACAGCACTGTTGATTCTGAAGATTTATTATCCATCCATGTGCCATTTGACTGACGTGTGTAGTATTGGCAGCATGTGTTTCAGAGTGTGCAGTACGTGTGTGATGTGTGTAGTACAGATTTATACATGCTTACAGATGCGTACACTGGCTTACACGACATTACATGGGCTTCAACATTCTTACACTAGCTTACTCGTTCTTCAAAGTGCGCACACGGGCTGACACGCGCGCACACATTCTTACTCAGGCTTACAGGCGTGCACAGGTGCAAATATACTGTCACCAGGTTTGCAAGAAACTTCAGTGATATCCATGGCGTACACCGTCAGTTTCCTGACTGTACGTAGGATAAATCATAACACGCCTCTTCCATTGATGAGTAACTGACAGCAAACATGTGACACATTGCTCCGATAGGATTACAGTGTTTTATACATACACACTCATGATTTCACCTATCTTCTACTCTGATAGTCCCCTTAACCTACTCTTCCACTGTAGTGGCTTGGCCCATATGGCATGACAAATTGTGATTCACTATCCTCAGCCTCAATTGCATCGGATTGGCTACTAATGCTTGGTTACATTTCTGACAGAGCACTTCCACACATAGCAACCAGTACTCAGTAGCCATCTTGTCTTCAGCTTGCCATTCACTTGCATGGCGAACTAACTGTTAACTAAAATTACAATTTCTATGTGTATTTTAAATATTTTTCTTGTTTTAAAAGCGCAGCGCGTTTTCGTGCTGCTGCACTACGCTTACACACTGGAGATCAGGGGAGGACAAATAGAGTTTTATTAATTTCCAATGGAAAAATATGCCACTGGCCGTATATTTGGCCATTGGCATGCTTCTTCAACTGAATTCATCCTTTATTTGCAGCTGGTATTGCTCCATTTAGCTACTTGCAGAATGTAACTCGGTTAACATCCAAGTACATTTCTGCACATAACTCTACTCTTGCATGGACAGCTTACTGTTTCATGTATCACAGATTTACATAATTTGCATAGCTTTCACCTACAAATGGGGTAATTTGCATATCCTAACATTTTCCGTGCAATGTTCGTTTTAGGGGCTGTCTTACACGCCCCTACAGGATATTGCTGAATAGCTTGGTAGACATCTTGCCTTGCTCTACTCTTCCTCTACTCATACACGCTGGCCAAGGCTCCATGACTCCTGGCCTAAGCTTTGCTGTGTGCTAATATGTCTATTTGTGGAGTATGCATGGCTGTAGGTATGTTTTGATCTGCTACATCTGACATTTCTACAAAGCAGCTCCCACTTTCATCATTTGTAATGGTGACAGCCCTATAGGTACTATATATACAGCTGTAACATTTGACATGTCAACACATACCTGCGGTTAATACTAAACTGACTACTTCAGTGCTTTTCATACCTTCAGATTTTTCTTGTAGTAGTATAGTTGATAATACTGTTTCCTATAACTCGTATCTGTTTCTGATACAAGATATATCATTTTATTACACCACTACACACAAGAAGAAATCACAGGCCAGATGCCATTACATTCCTTTTGAGGACACACCCACCAAGAGTGTTGTGTTCCTCACAAAAGCCAACAGGTGCTAATCAAAACATATTATGCTATCATCTGCCTTATGTGTTCGCCGGTATTTGCGCTTTCTGCAGAACTCACATGCGAGTGTGGGAGACTGAACACTGTATCAGGGACACTGCATAACACCCTGAGGGACACATTTATTTTCTTTCTATTAACCTTCCACATTGACTATCACAGGGCATAAGTATTCATTCACATTTATTGAGGTACATGCTTTTGACTTATACATGTTTTGTCATTTGTCATCATGTCTTTCTTCACAACTGTCCACCTGATATCACTAGTTCTGTACATTTATTTAGGACAGGTTTACCTTCATACCTCTCAACTGTACACATTTTGGGTAAATGTCCCGAACTTAGACTTATAATGTTGTCCCTTTTTTTTATAATATTGTGCCTTTCTGGTAAATTAGTGGCAGGTCATTAAGGACTGTGAGGTTAGATGATAATGACAGACATTAGTAGTTTATAACTAATAACCCTCAAAACATTCATACTAATGAATTATCCACTATTCTATCAATGTTCTAACTTTGTCAGAGGAATATTTAAAATAGTCCCTATTTGTACTTATTTAAATATGCCTTTGTCCAGATGTCTTATTCTGAAAGGTTGAGAGGTATGGTTACCATCTTATTCGTACGCATGTACGTCCATGATAATCGCTTACATGACACTGATATAAGTCCCTACGTCTTCCCCCAATGGTTTACACAATATCCAGTAGATGGGTTCTTCATTTTTGGAAGGGATAGGCGTGTGCTATACCCACATAGGAATATTAATCACTCCCATGGGGCTGACCTAAAAATCTGTGCCAACCAACACCTGTGAACCTAGGCCCATTATTGCATACCCATGATTCCCATACCTGACACCCCTCCACAGTAGTCATAAGACATATTTAATGTGAGTGATAATAAAGTATGAAGACACTTCTAAGAACTATCCACTCTCCGTGTATCGGGACATATGTCATACATTGTCAACCCATGTGTTATTACCCTTGCACAAGCTACTGTTGCATGTAAAGCTATATTGTAGCTGCGGATGTGATTTCCTTTGCTTCAATCATTATAGGCCGGTGCCTGTAGTGGGCCAATTTTTGGAGTCCTGCAAAGGACACCTATATCCATGTTTAAAGAGTAGAACTTGCAGATTTGGCACACTGGTACTTTCCGGGCAATGGTTTGGAAAGCAGCAGTGTATTTACCTTTATTGCATGTCTGTATGTCTATCTATAATAGCTATGACGTAACCTATTAATGTACATGTGTTATATCTACAAGGACAAATGTTTATATGTTTGTTATGTATATATCGATTAATGTAATTGTGTATATATATATATATATATATATATATATATATATATATATATATATATATATATATATATATATATATATATATGTGTGTCTGTACATTCTTTATTTCATATATTTATTTAGTTTAAGTCTGTGGATATATATCCATGCACAAATATATATATCCATATATAGATATATAAATAAACGTGTAGAAAACAGCATTCATTTGCTATGCTGTGAGTGGATTACACACGTGCAGGCGTACTTGCATATCCTTATTGTGGGTTACATATGTTTGCTAAGTCTTTGTGCGTATGTGGGCTTTCTTAATTGTGACAGTACCAGTACAATATCTGTAATCTGGTTAATGGACATATGCGAAACACACGTTCACCTTTACATATTTAAATGTCTTTACAGCACACATGCATTCATTAACTCATATGTGCTGTAGTTGTAGTTGACCCGGGACTGCATTCACGTTGGCCGGATGCTGTAACCACTATACTATTGGTGTTCTGACTCATTTATATGCATACCCATAGTACATAGTTACATTAACATATGCCTCACAGCTTCACTTACAACACAGGCATCCATCCTCCTGCTGGGAAAAATGCAGTACTACATATTACACATTCCGTATTCCCTACTGCTCTGGACCCAAGCTGCATATTTAATCACTCCAGGGATATGCAGAACTTCTTGGAAACGCATTTGCGGAACCTGATAACTGCATACAGCAAACGGATTACAACAGAACACCCAGACTACTTCAATCTGGTACAGCAACGGATCCTGGGAATCCTAGAGAAGCGGAATCGCTAGAAACACCAGTCGGGTCCTTTCAAGAATGGTATAGAGATATACCTTCTCTCACTACCATGCTGAGTCCGAAGCAAGTGGATTCCAGGACATCTAGTTTCCGGGATTCGATGACGGAACTTGAATCTAGTCTTTACAGGTACCGTAAGCTTCATTTAGACAATAAATATCTTCAAGAATGTCTAAATAAACGGTTGGTACCAAAGGGACTTAGGATACATAAGTATCCAAACAATGTAGCTAAAGACAGTGAATTCCATCATGAACTTATTACAGCCTTCGACAACTGTGGGCTGGCTATTGTACAAGCCATTGTAAGAAACAATGAAAGGGAAATTAATATGCTTGATAAAGATATTTCTAAATATAATCAAGCAGTTGTCTCTGATTTACTGTTTCAAGTACAAGAGAACAAAAATAAATATTACAAAATTAGGCAAGATATAGACAACAAATGTGATATTATAGTGCAAAGAAAGTGTAAAAAATTACAGAGGGATATAAGGGAATATAGTGAGGGTAAACAATATCCCTTGCCACCTTTTTCTTACAATAGGAATCACAAACATTCCAGGACAGTGTCCTTTACAGGGCATCCACTAGAAGAGCAAGAACAAGGTATGGACAGACAGGACGAATGGGTAGCGGATCCATTACCTAGAAGGTCTGAAAGGATCCGTAATCAAAGAAGCACATCCCAGTCTTTTTTGCATTCAAGTCCCCCACACAGGGGGAACACGAGGAATTATATGAGCAGGCATTAAGGGATACTATACAGGACAGTGGAAACTCTGATGAGTTGCAACATAGGCAAACAACTGAGTCTCAATCTCCTTTCTCTATTAGTAACTCAGGGGGCTTCACTATATTTAATTATAGCCACCTGGAAGTTACAGATACTTTCTTTCAACTATTTACTAAGGGACTTAAATATGTCCCTAGTAAGTATAGTGATACGACCCAAGTGATCATCGATTTGAAGCTCTTTATTAGGAAACTTAATTTAGAGAATATGATGGGCCATACAGATTATTATGAGAAGGATACACCACACAAAACTAGTATATTCAACCCACCACTTCACCCGCAACTCAGGAATTTAGAGATGAGAATAGAACAAAAGATCAGGAAACAAGGGGTATTAAAGAAAAAACATGGAACAAATTTAACATTTCCTGAGAGAGAGCTTTTGGAATCTTTGAGACAAGATTCCAACATCAGAATTATGGAACCAGACAAGGGAGGGGGGATAGTTATTATGGACCAGGCTTTGTATGAAGGTAAGATGTTGAATTTACTTAACAACATCAGTAGATATACAACGGTATCTCTAAATGAGATAAACATAGCCTACAAAAAAATAGATTTGGCTATTCAAAAATTATTGGACTTAGGATTGATTGACCAAAACATTTATGCCTTTCTACATAACCAGGAACCCAAAATTCCTTCCATTTTTGGGGTTCCCAAGGTCCACAAAAATCCAGAAAATCCCCCACTCCGACCCATAGTAGCGGCCCAAGGTTCCAAGATTTCTACCATCTCAAAATTCTTAGACTACAAATTCAAGAAATTATGGCCTAAGTCATCTCATCTTCTTAAAGATTCCTGGGAATTTTTAAAACAGATTACTCCAGACCTGAAAGTGCCCAACCTTAAATTTCTCACCATAGATGTAGTAGACCTGTTTTCAGTTATTCCCCATGATACAGGCCTACAATGGTTGGATGAGGCTATCACATCTAGTCCAAAAGCCAATCTAGGGGACAGCTTTCTCATTATGAATTTAATGAAATTAGTACTACATCACAATTTTATTCACTTTGGGGGAGAATTTTACAAGTAGACTTCTGGTGTCGCTATGGGGGCAAACTGTGCCCCTACATATGCAGACATCATTCTCTCTATTTGGGAAAGCAAATTCGTGACAAACAGTGCATACAACAAGCACTGGGTAGCCTACTACAGGTTTTTGGACGATATTTGTATTTTTTGGACAGGGTCTAGTGGTGAAATCCAGGAATTTATGGACTATTTAGCAACAACAACAGATTTCCTAAAGTTTACCCATCAAATATCTGATGATAGGGTAGAGTACCTAGATGTCCTTCTTAGTAAGAGAGCACAAGGGGGTTTCAAATCCAATGTATATAGAAAACCTACCTATTCTAACAGCTATATTCACTTCAACAGCTCTCACCCACTTCATCAGAAAAGGGGTATTGTCAAAGGACAATACGTGAGGATTTCACGTATGACATCGGAAGATGATGATTTCCTCAAGGAATGTCACAAATTGAAGTCCATGTTTCTGGACAGAGGATACCCTGCTATGTTCATTAATCAAATCCAGGAACAGGTAGTTAAGGGTAGAAAGGATAGATATATCCCAGTATTGGGGATGGGTATCAGTCTACCAGGGCAGAAAGTGGTTGACAACAATGCAGATTTTCCACATGCCTTCATCACCCAGTATAGTTCAAGTTCAACAGAGATTAGAAACATCATTATGCAAGAGTGGGATGCTTTTATGGCCATTACTGATCTGTCCAACTTGCAAGGAAAAGAATTAAAGATGGTTTTTAGTAGGGGCAAAAATATTAAAAGCTTATTAGAACAAGCCCCCATTGAGAATAAAACAACACGTGTACGTAAGGGCACATACAAATGTGGTACTTGCCCACAGTGTTCGTACATCATACAGGATGAAACAGTTACCATTACAGCTTTGGATAGAGTAGTAAAAGCAAGAGAGTATTACAATTGTAACAGCACTAGAGTAGTTTACCTTGCTGTCTGTTTACAATGCCCAGCATATTATGTGGGCAAAACAGAACGTACCCTTAAACGCAGGATATACGAGCACATGTATGATATAAAAAAAGCCAATACTAATAATGCCCTATATAAACACACACAGCCATGCCCTACAGCTAAATACAGATTCTTTGTACTAGAAAGGATTAACCTGGACCCCAGGGGAGGACCTTGGCAGGCCAAGTTAGAAGAAAGGGAGACTCACTGGCAGATTTTGTTGGAATCAAACAAGAAACCGGGTTTGAATGACTACATTTCTATCAAGCCTATATTAAAACTCAAGGCTAGTAGAATGTAGTCATCTTCATTCTAACACTAGAGTATTTTATGTTTCCAAAATAACTAAATATTTGGGCCTTATACGGAGAGATATATATATTTTATATATTTTTTATAAATATTTTTATATAGGTTTTATGTGTTTAATCACAACATGTTGGTAGTAATGTTTAGATAGTTTATTAACATTACTGAAAGTATTTACAAGTAAAAGCATATGGTATTTCATGATGTATACCTTTAAATTGTTAATAGGAATCACATGCTATTTTATATTAGTGTATTTAAACCATACATTCAGATGCCTTCATGGTCTGAGGAAGTTGCATTTTAGCAACGAAAACGTGTTTTTTCAGTGGAATATATTGGCGTTAACCTTGGTTTTTGTGGCAATAAAAGAAAGTTTTTATATCAGCGTTTACCCTTCATTGGAACTTGGATATTTATTGGCTACATCTCGGTGATCAGAGCCAACCTGGACAACGGGTCTTTCACCCATTGAAGAAAGTCCTGCATGGGCCAAAAGTGCCTCTTCACTGCCCACTCCAGCACATTCTCAACTCTTGACAATCATGGTTTTCCAGGATCAGATCTACTGCCTTGACCATGTAATGATATCCCTGGGTTGGAACGGGGCAATCTGGAATGCTCCCTGACCTGGGAGTAATGGAATTGGACTGCTCTTGGGATCTCTGTATTTTTGGAAAAAGAACTATGAATGGGAGAAAATGGGAAAAATGCAGATTAACATATAATTAAAAAGAGAGAGAATAAAAGGGAATAGGAAGACTAAAGACAGAGACAACATGGAGACAAGAAATTAGCTCATAATTGGGTGTTGCATTACAGTATACTTTACTGACAATGCTTAACAAGTATCTAATAAGCTGGTGTAAAATATGAAATGGCAATACATCATACACCATGAAAATATTCTGCAATATATTACAGACAAGTATTTAATAAGTAGTTGTAAGATATAAAGGGATACTACATTTTACACTATGAAAATATTCTGCAATATGGTGCTGATACGGATTGTGTTGGAAAGGTTATTGGTATTACAATATTTCTTCAAGTCTACATTGATTTCTAACTATATCTGACTGTCTTGTTTAAAAGAATGAAGTGCTTTCTTTTAATTTGCAGCACAATGCATTGCTTAATCCCACATATTAACTTCATATACGTGGTTAATATTTGCTTAATAGCAAGCACCCTTGGTTTGCTTATTGAGCCTTCTTGGAGCCTTATCTCCTCTCTGGCTACAAAAAAAAAAAAGAACAAAAGTGATGTATGGGTGTTTACTTATCATATATGTGCATGCACAGCTATATAAGGCAATCTTTATTTTTACTTTAATCAGATACTATACATTTACTAAATAGCAAAGATGGCCTTCATACACAACATGTTAAATGTTTACAATGGTGAATGAATTGTTTACTGCAATAAAAGCTGCAGCACATCATGGCTTCCTCTTTTTAATATATTTAGACTGGCTGCAGCTTGTCTGGTAGAGGTGCGATACACCTTACAATGTTTGCTTGTTATATATAAGTGTGCAGGCACTGCAGTATGCCTTGCACAGATTATCTGTGTTTTCCAGATTTTAGCATAATCAAAAGTAGCTTTAAGGAAGCAACTTCTTGATTTCTGTAAAAACAATTTGAACGCTTCAGCTGGCAAAAGTTGTGTGCAAGTCAGTCAATTTCTAGCTTGCTCCCCACTACCACTATGCTGAGGGTGTGGTGACTAGCTCTGGTTATTCATCTTGGACTTGTATCGAGAATTCTCTAAATAATGAATGCTCACTAAAGAAACACAGGAAGTAACAATGTGTGACCGTTACTGAAAACTTCATTTAGTAAAAGCTATATGCATGCACAGAAATAATCTTTTCAGTAATAAGTGCTGCATAGTTAAAAGTGTGTATGTATATATATATATATATATATATATATATATATATATATATATATATATACATACACATATATATATATATATATATATATATATATATATATATATATATATATTTATAACATAACTCTCAACCATACAGATTTTCACAGAATGTCTCTAGAATCATATTTTTGTTCCAGTTTTCATAAAATTGTAGTTTTCTGTGAAATTAGTTGCAAATCATTAAAGACTAAAGTTAGAAAGTAATGACAGACATCTGAGTTCAGACGTTATAGCCTTCAGAAAATTCCTGCTAATGCAAAACCTGTTATTCTATCAACTTTTAAGTCTGTAAGAGCAATATTTAAAAATTGTCCCAATTTTTGGGCCTTTGTCTCATTTTTATTTATGGCTTTGTCCAGATGTCTTGCTCTATGAGGTTGAGAGGTATGTACATATATATATATATATATATATATATATATATATATATATATATGGGTGTGTGTGTGTGTGTGTGTGTGTGTGTGTGTGTGTGTGTGTGAATATGTGTGTGTATAATATATGTATATATAAATATATGGATCTACTGCAACCCTTCGAATTTACATTTCTATGAAACGTAATTCGATGACGCCTTTTTCACAAAAGTGCATTTTTTCGAAAATGCACTTTCAAGAAAAAGCAACTAAGAGAACATCAGTGGAGGTGGAGGTTGTTGCTTAGATCATGGTACAGCGAGGATAAGGGAATATTCCCCTTTTCCCCATTGTAGTGCAATCTCACATTGAGAATATATAAGTAGCTGAGTGTGGGGGCACAGGGAGGCTTGCTCCTTGCATAAATATGGTTAGTGTTGTGGGTTTTTTTTTTTTGCTTAGTTTCTTTTTTGCAAAAATCCATTTTTGAAAAAATGCACTTATGGGAAACATGGTAGCAAAATTACATTCCCTAGAAACGTAATTTTGTTCATTGAAATAAGAACCAAATATATGTATGTATATATATCTATATATATATATATATATATATATATATATATATATATATATGTAAGTGTGTGTGTGTGTGTGTGTGTGTGTGTGTGTGTGTGTGTGTGTGTGTGTGTGTGTGTGTGTGTGTGTGTGGGTGTGTGTGTGTGACTGTAGGTGAATATATGTGTGCATAATATATTTATATATAAATATGTGTGTGTGTGTGTGTGTGTGTGTGTGTGTGTGTGTGTGTGTGTGTGTATGTATGTGTATAGATATATGTAAAACTATAAAGTTATGTTTACATTTAATTATATATCTATTTTCACATATATGCATTTATGTTTGTATTCATGCATACATTTCTAGTTTCAGATGCCTGCATTATGTAACAAAAATTTACAGTGTTATCCTATCATAAATCACAAACCTAAGCAAATGAAAAGGAAATGTGTGAAAAGTAAAAATACTGTAGAATACTGGCCTTCTCACCTGAACCTGCAAAAACACACTTGGTCACATGGTTGGCACTTCACCTCTGATGGTCATCATACCAGTGCCAACATTGCTGCCAAGACAGGGTAATCTCTATCAAGAATGACAGGTGGTCATCCAACAACTGCCATATGTCTATTTTTTTTCTACTCAGTGCCAGCTACCACATTACCAAGTTACTGCAGGCATGACTCCTGCAAGAAGAAGACCATAATGTTAGCCTCACTGTCTGACAAACATGGAGCTAGTCTACATTGTATTCACAAGTGCTGCCATCTTTAGAAATACCAGTAGAGTGAGGAATGGAAGTGTAGGGCAGAGGTTTAGAAGGTGAGAACCACACCATCTTTGGTGTGACATTATCATACCCATCCTAAGCAACCATAAAGGTGTATTACCCATGAAAGTCATAGGTGTGCCAAGTTTGGTTTACTATTTGTATTGAACCGGGCCCATTGCTATATATCTATATACATATATATCTATATCTGTCTCTCTTTCACACATGCACATATATATATATATATATATATATATATATATATATATATATATATATATTCTAAATATATATTTTGATAAAAAAAAAAAAATATATATATATATATATAGATCAAAATTACACTATTTCGAAATATGATAGCAGTGTCCCACTAACGCGAACGTGTACTTCAACGAAAGTGCACTTTCAAGAAAGTCACTAAGTCGAATGGGACATTTCCTGCACTGTGGTGCAGTAGTGACGGACCTTAGGGTTAGGGCTTGGGTTAAGGATAGTGGATAGCTAGTAAGTCTATCCACTATCCTTAACCCAAGCCCTAACCCTAAGGTCCGTGACTACCGCACCACAATAGAGGAAATAAGTCCATAACTACTGCTCAGTGGAGGAAATACAATTTCCTGCACTGTAGTGTGGTAGTCACAGACCTTAAGTTAGGGCTTGGGTTAAGGATAGTGGATAGCCCTACTAGCTATCCACTGTCCATTACCCAAGGCCTAACCCTTCGTTCTAGTGACTTTCGTCAAAGTGCACTTTCGTGTTAGTGGGACACAACTATTGTATTTCGAAATAGTGTAATTCCGAGCTACGGTAGTAGACCCATATATATATATATATATATATATATATATATATATATATATATATATATATATATATATATATAGCTGTTGGACATGCTCCACTTAAAGAAATCCCAATTCCTCAGAGCCACACGCTCCAGGGATCTAAACCTTGTCATTATAATGAACAAAACATGCTGGAGGGATAGGTTCCTGACCCAGATACTCCCCATACTCTGGAATAGACTGCCCATACATGTCAAGCAGAGCACCTCCTTGGCCCTCTTCAAAAGGAACCTTGATGATTGGATGGGAGATAGGAAATTCACCACGGGGAGCATGTCAGTTGCCCTGCTAAACAGGGGTCCAGGTAAGTAAATATTGTGGGAAGAAATATCCAGGGAATTGTTATGGCTAGGATTATATAGGCCCTTGCGCTGATAGACTAGTACCAACCTATGAACCTATATATATATCTATACATACATACACACACACCTTATTTTGGTATGATAAGGGATATCAGTGAGCAATCCATTCATTTGCTTCAATATGCATTTATTTAAGCAGAGGAATGTTTTGACTTGAATTTCAGAATGTCAACATAGTGATGTGTTACTAGGTTATGGCAGCATGACTGTAAACATAGTGCTTATGTTATTCTTTTCATAATTCCTGTTTTGGAGTTGTATTTCATGAATAAGATGCTTAACTTGTGTTTATGGCTTCATTTAGGAAATGATAACTCATATCTTACTCTTATTGTGATAGATGTATATGGATTATGCTTTAGTACATTTCAAGTTAAATATTAACTTGTTACTGAAATCATTATTCCTTTAGGTGTATAAAGCTTCTAATAAATGCAGTTTTTAGTATAGCTTACGAATCATTACTTACTGTGCTACGTCTGCCAGACAGTCATTATTTCTAGAATTCTTGATGCAAGTCCAAGATGAATGACCTGAGATATATCCAAATGTGCTGGCATATTTATACTTCATGGAAGAATTCTATGTGTTGCCCATCTTTACTGACACTTTGTGCAGCTTGTCCATCACCACCCGCAGTCATTCATTCAACTCCTATGAGGCCTCCTGCACCAGCATGTCAAACTGAAATTCACAAAGATTTGCTTCATTATGCTTTATTTGCATAAGAAATTAATAAATGGCCCTAATTTCCATCAATAGTTTTATTATTGCTATAGTTAGCTGTGGTCATCTAAATTCAGTGGCAATTGTTGTGGGAAAGTGTAAAAGTACTGTTAAAAACTTCACAAATTCAATTCAATGAACAATTTACTTAAAAAAATTATTGAATTCACAAGCAAGTGATATTCATTTACAACTGCTGTACATTGATGTCTGTGACAGGTGAGATAGTGGCAATGTTTGAGAATGTGAGATGTCATATATAAGTTGTGCTTACATGTTAGTGTAATGTGTACAAAAATAGAAGGGGACATTGGACACTGTATTCTGTGCTGATCAGATTATGAGAAATGTATGATGATTTTGGAAATGATAGATGCCTACATTAGTACTTCCATTTATTCATAATGCTGTGCAGGGTGGTCATGGAAACGCTTAACATTGTCTAGAAAAAACTGTGTATAAAAGTTTGCTTCACTTTATTAATATGAATGTTTTCTGCTGTCAAAACACTGCAATGAAATTATTGCAATTGTATTTATTACTTAGGTTAATGATGGTATGACTTTGGTTTGAACTTATGTTTCATATTTCTTTTCTTTCTGTTGATGCAAGCATTGTTTGACATGGGACAGTTAAGACTGCAACTTTGCATTAATACATTTACTTTTGGAGAATACTTTAAGTGCTTTGTGCAGGGAGATGAGTGGATTGCATTTCTGAAAACAGGTGCCTCAAGAGTTACACCTGTGTGTTTTTTCAGGTGACTGCATGATGCAGCTGCACAGATACAGACAGAGGAAAGACAACTTCAGTCCTGAGAAAAAAAAAAACACATCCTCATATGGGCTCTCAGGACATATACCAAGCACCTGTTTGGCAAAAGGAGGCCAAAACAAGCTGAGAGAACTAAGGCGTGGAAGCATGTACTTTTGGATATAAATAAAGATGGGGAGGAACTGATCATTGACACAGTGCAGAAAAAACTGGCCATTGATATGGTGGGACTTGTCAGACCAAAGGCTAGGCAGAAAAAAGTTGGCCATAGCAGTACCAGTGGTGGAACCTCCTACATTTTCTTTACCACCCAATAAGGAATACCTCCTTTCTATACAGGGAGATTATTACAACACTGATGAGGATGCCAAAGGTATAATCAGAGGTGGTGCAGACACTAGCAATTACCAAACTCAGCAACAACCATGGCTGTTCTTTCAGGATGTTTAGTGCATCCTCCATGGGAAATTTGCATACTGAAAATTACTACATAGGTTGACTGTTTACATGTAACACAGGACAATTATTATCAGCAGGTGAACACTTCACTTATGCCCATCATGAAAATGGTCTGTGTGTGTCTGTGTGTGTGTGTGTGTTTGTGTGTGTGTGTGTGTGTGTGTGTCTGTGTGTGTGTGTGTGTTTGTGTGTGTGCATGATAAGTGTCCTCCACACCTTATTATATAACGTTTATTATTGTGGTCCAAGGTTTAAATAATAAAATCATCAATTACTCAAAAATGAGCAGTTCCACTGTACCAGCACAGCCAGAATATGTTGACAACAGAATGGCTGTTGATAATGAAACATAACAGTTATATTTATGGCACAGACTGAGGCCAGTGGCACACCCTCACCAAGTGCAATGGCAGGATCGCACATCCCACAGCAGGAGTATAACTCTGCATGAATTGACACAGGGTTACACAGTGAGGTAGATGAGGACATAGTATTGCAGGAAGTATAGGGAGAAACACCCTGTACCTCAAGACCAGTGTTTCTACAACCAAAGGAACATCTTCAGGAGGACAGTACAATTTCAGAGGTAGCGGTGTTGACTGTAACACCTGTACATAGGGATAAGAGATGCAGGCCGATGCCAAGACTACCTGCAGAAACAAGAATAACATTGCCTGCCCAACAATGTACGTTTCTGTGTCTTTGTTCTGGCTCAGTCCACTGACACTAAGTCTGCAAGAGTTTGTCAGAGTACTGCAGGGTGCAAGTGAGGATTTTCACCATTACATGGAAATGGTAAGGAAAGAGGGACAATACCATGGTTCCATTCCTGTGCAGTATGGTGACACACACATTACTTCCATGCATACATTAGCCAGTACCTACCAGACCTAAGTTGGAAGCAGTGGTGGATGGGAACAAGGATGAGGTACTGTCCAGTCATGTGGGGGCTTGTGGAAGCTGCACATCCCATGACTCCTGGGAAAGTAGAGGATGAAGGGTGAATTTAATGCAAAAGAAGTCATGCAGACCTTGTTAATCTGTATATACATGTATCAGGATTTCTCATTTGAGGTCTCAGTCAAGCAGCTATGTGAAATCTCTATCTCTAGGATCATTTGCATCCAGTAGTTTATGTCATCACAGCACGCCAGCATCAAGCTCATATGCTAGCATTTCCTCATGATCATGGGGACCATCGCAAACAGTATCTTTATGGCACGTTGCATAAAACAAACTTGAGCTAGTGTAAGTCTCAGTGGTTAGAGCAACTATTGAAGATATAACATGTGAGAATTTACCAGTGTGTATTTCACTATACTAACTTCACTGACTAAAAAAATGGTAGGAGGAGTTTGCAGTCTGCAGTGTAAACCAGTATTAAGGGCTTACTCAGCAGCATGTGTTTGACTTGAGTAATGCTAATGTTTGCAATAAAAGAAACGTAATAAAATGTTTAAAAAAGAGAGTGAGAAGGAGCAGCAGACTGTAATACAGAACACAGTTAATGGCCTAACACATAGAGTGGAAATAAATCATCACATGAGTTAGTTATATTAATCCTGCCATCAACATTGGCACTATTGCCACTTTACCCTCAGCATTGCATAAATGATGATTGATATTGCTATGATGGGTTCTGTTGTGTTTTCTTGAAAGAAAAAAGATGTTGAATCAGAAAATGTCAAAAACACAAAATGTAGAAACATATTTAATGCAGAGGGGCAAGTCCCCTCACACCCCTCACATCCCCTGTTAATTATATACCAAATTCAGGATCACACAACAGTGAGAAAAGGGGAAATTCCATTTTCAAGATTTGAGACATTTTGTGTTTCAGTATTTGTTTCTTTATAATTGTACGGAACCTTTTAATGACATTAGTCCTGGTGTCAAATATATTAATATGATGTGCAGTGCCTTAATAAAGCACAGAAAATTATTATGTATTTATCAGAAAAGAATTGCAGAAACATTAGAATCTACCCATAGAAACATTATACATGTTTCATTTTATTTGTAGGGGTCCTTTATTTAACAGCTCTTGAATATTTACAATATAAACTGAATAAATAAAATTATATTTACATTATTTACAATATTATGCACAAACTATTTACGGTGACCTCATACTGACTTTTTTACATTCAAACTATATTTATATCTGTCCCCACTCTACTTTTCATATCCAGAAATCTTATTTTTTTAACATTTCTGATAGATTCCATTTTGCATTATACATAATTTCTTTCACTCGTTGGTTCCAAATTATCCACCTGAAGTTAAATATTTTTATCACCGTTTTCAATAAACACTTTATTTAAAAAAAGATATTCAGTCCTATCCATATTATTTATTTAACATTGGTTTACCAGGAAAATCTGATTGGGACAGAGCCCACTTTCAGTGGAGGCCCAGGGAGAAATGCTCCAGATGCATGCCTTTGGAATGTGGGAGGAAACTGGAACACCCAGAAGAAACCTATGTGAACACAGGGAGGACATGCAGACTCCACAAGGAGGCAACCCAGCCAAGAATTATACCAGAAAGCTTGTTGCGGTGAGGTGACAATGCTAACTGCTGCACCACTGTGCCAACCAACCAATTAATATTTTTTCATCCTTGAATTTCAGCTAAATCATAATTTTCATCTATTTTAGTTTATAATGTATCAATTATTTTACATTTCAAAAATACATGTTCAGTAGTTTATTCTGTATAACAATAATTACATATTCTTTCACTTTTTATATGGCATGTTTGCTTTGACTGGTAACTTCCTTATTGCCAATCTACATAAAAATAATGGCATTCTACTCATTTTTTTAAATCTGTCATGTCTAGCTTTTATAGCTCTGATTTTCACTTCCTCCAATTCTTTCCATGGATATACATAGAAATATTTTGCATTACTTTTTTATACCACTTTTTTCTTTCATTTTCAAAATCTAATATACTTATTTTCCCAATTACTGTTTTCTCTTGATATGCTTTTATTTCTTCACTCATATATTTTTTACAATTTTCATTATATCTCATTTTTTAATTCATATTATATTTTTATTATATATTGCTTTAACGGTTTAAGTATTTTATATAGCTGTAACAAAACTGCAAACACCACTGGATTTATAAGACCTAAACTGCCATCCTCTTTTGCTATATACAGCACACATCTCTTTACAGGATTAAGATGAGATCCCCATATAAAGGAAAAGATAGGATTAATAATATATTTTTTAATTGACCACGGCATACTAAACACACTAGCTAAATACAAAATATTTTCTAATACAACAGAGATAAGGAAGTAAACTTCTTTTTGAAAGAAAGTTTAGAAGAACTCCAAGAAGAACAGATATTTAAATTTTTTATAACATTTTCCCATTGTAGAAATAAGACATCTTGTTTTCCAAATGCAATACCTAATAACTTTATTTCATGAGAGCTGATGTTGGTGCCTTTAATCCTACATTCATGCCCTAAACCTATACTTTTTTCTATATTCAGATTTATACTGTTTTATCTAAATACAAATTCAACTTGCGTATAACTTCTTCTATTCCATTCAAATGCTTCATAATTAGAATTATGTCATCTACATATGATAACATTGTAAGTTTATGAATACCTTCCTTTGGTTTATGTATTATATTACCATATACTGAAGAAGGACATCCTTGCCTTTTACTTGTTTTAATACTTATTTTTTCATTTAGTCATCCTTTAATGAAAACTTTAGTTTTGTTCAGTATGTATGCTGTGATATGTGCATTTCTTATTTTTCTACTTAAATTATAAGCCTTGAATATATCCCATGCCATATTATACTATAAAGTGTCAGAAGCTTTGTTTAGATCTCCTACCATAACTAAATGGCCAGATTCTTTAATGCCTAAACTATGTGTACATTATCTGTATTCAAGAACATACTTATCACATTGTTTGTGCTGCCTAATCACTCAAAAAGATTACGCAAAGTGTACATGTAGTTTACACTCTGTAGTAAACTTTATGTACCCCCCTTGATATTTAAGGCTGTAACAAAATTGGTAGGAACATTAAGCTTATGAGGAAAAAGGTGTGAGTTATTTTTTTGCTGAACTCACAACAGTGCACACTTAATGTAGGAATTAATGAATACCAGGAAAATGTCCTTTCTTGTCTATTTAGTAAGTTATCTACAATTTCTCTGAAAATCATTAATGATTCTTGACATACTTTTCCTTTAACACTTTATGTTGAATCTAATAGAATATTAAGTTTTAATCCCATTGTTTTCTGAAGTATTTTAAGATTTTATAAACAATATTATTCAAAACAATAGGCCTTCAATTTCTTATATTATTTCTCTCACCTTTTAAATATTTCACTACATAATTTCTTATATTTAAATCCTTCATGAAACCACACATTTAATACTTCTATGAAATATATCTTTGGACTTGCTCTCATGTTCTTATAAAGTTGATATTCTGAGTCATCCTGACCCACTTCAGTATGTATATTTACTTGTCTTAATACTACATTCAGTTCTTTTAGTTTTATATATTTTTCCAAATCTGTATTTTGTTGCACAGAGAACGTTCTTACTTTCTATGATATCCTTTGTTCTTTAATATCTTTAAATAAATATTTTATATATTCTACAACAATACACATTAGATTTATATAACTTTGGTCTTTTTGTACTTTTCCTTTTTCCTGTTAATTATCTCATTTTACTGCGGTGGTGGTGCTGCGGTAGCGTTGTCACCTCACAGTAAGATGTTGTCCTGTTCGATTCTCAGCTAAAGCATCTTCTGTGTGGAGACATGCGTGAATAGGCGTACCTTCGTTGAAGGTTGTGCGTCAGAGCTGGCAACTCGGTACGTAAAAATCTACTGCCAATTATTAGCTGTAGTGACCCCTAACCAGGAAAAGCTGAAAGATACAACAACAACAACTGCATTTCTTAACTATTTTATTTAAACAAGTTATGTCTTCTTTTTTACCTTGTAGAGAATATCTTTGTTTAGGCAACATTTTTTTTCTTGATTCATTGCATATAACTCTTGTTCTTTCTTAAGATATTAATTTTCATTCCTTTCCAAGTTTTTGTTAAGTTAGCTTATCATGCATGATAACATTTTATACTTAGTTTTAAAAGGCATCCACCTTTCAGACTATTTTTTATAGAACTGTTACATACTTTTTCTTCACCCTCAACTACCCACTCTACTGCATTAATTTTTTAGACCTTTTCCAATCTTAACATTACTAATTTTGTCTCTGAATTCTATCCAGATAGCTTTATGGTCTGAAAAAAAAATGTGTCTAGTGTACCTTCATTTTTATTTCACATCCTTCCTAAGCAAAATATAGTCTATATGTGTTCTATATATTTCTCTACTATATGTCCATGAATTTCTTCTTCCATATTTTTAACCTACCAAATCTCATAATTTCTATAATTTTTTTTACATCAATACTTTTGTTTTTGTTTCCTGAGGGAATATTGCAACTTGGTACAGTAAATGCTCCACCTCAAACCAAAAGACCTTTCAGAAAGTGGTTAAGGTAGCAGAGAATATTATTGGGACCCCACTTCCAGCCATCCAAGAAATATACCTGTTTTGGTGTCTCAGTAGGGCCAAGATAAACAGTGACACTATCACCCTCCAATTGGACTGTTCACCTAATTATCTTCTGGTAAATGCTACCACAGTATGAAATGCAAAACAGTCAGATTCAATAAGAGTTTCTTCCCATAGGTCCTTCTACTACTAAACTCCCACTACAGCCACACCATGTTGAGCTCTGAACTCTGAAAAAGACTGCTGAGAATTCCAACGACAAAACCTTATATATAGATAGATATGTATATATATATATATATATATATATATATATATATATATTGTGCAATAATATTTCTGTGCAATAACTCCACTGAAATTCATATTTTTGTGGGTTCCGTATTAGAACCGCAAAGGTACACTTACGCGAATACGGAAACGTCGACACGTATTCAGTGAACCGTGAAAATACCGATCTTCCTGAAGTGCGAAATTCGAAATGTTGAATTGTCATAGTTGGTCCTTCTGCGGTATAGCTCCTTAAGGTAAGTGTGCGATAGTTATGGACCTTAGGGTTAGGGTGCAGATTAAGGTAAGTGCATAGATAGTAATGTATGCAAGGTTTAGTGTAGGGTTATAAGTAGGGTTTTGTTAAGTGTACGTATGTGAATTATTTATTTTGTTTGGGTATAGCTCCTTAAGGTAAGTGTGCGATAGTTAAGGACCTTAGGGTTAGGGTGCGGGTTATGGTAAGTGCATACATGGTCGTATATGCAAGCTTTACTTTAGGGTTAGAAGTAGGGTTTTGTTTAGTGTATGTATGTGGTTTATTTATTTTGTTTGGGTAGATAGTATGTAGCGGGCGGTGGGGTTGGCCAACTATGATGATTCGAGATTTTGAATTTCGCAGTTTAGGACATTCGGTGTTTTTGTGGTTCGCGCAATATGTGTCACTGTTTTCATATTAGCTGAAAAGGACTTTCGCATGTATAATATAGACCCATTTTGTGCACTAATAAAAGATGTAAAGCAACTGTGCAATAATGATAGCTGTGGAAAAAGTCTCCTGTATGTGCAATCAATATGTATAGTAGTTAGAGTTTGAAAATAATGTGTGTCATGTCAGTAGTTGCTGTGGTACTTTAGAATGTTTATATGTGGAAATGCCTCCACTTTGAGAAGGAGTAATGAAATTTCATTCAGTGATGCACAAGTTGTACAGTCTGAATGACAATAAAGTTCACCTTGACTTTGACTTAACTTGAAATGTGCCATCCTGTAGAAGGCATTTATGGTTTTGGCTCAATCAGAAGGTGACACTGGCAGAGAAATAGACTGATCCATACATGCAAAGAGTATGATGAGTAACTGCTGAAGTATCTTTCAGGCAGAAGCTTGAGCTATACCCAACCACCCAAGTCTGTCTGTCGAACATCCCCATGGCAAGTATAGTGAGAGGTAAACATTCCTTAATATAACAAAGGTATAGGAAGACCATGCATCCCCCAGTTCCCATCTGTGGGCCTTACATACTCACTAAAGCCCGTATCCCCACCCACTCAAAATCTACTAAGAATTTTTTGATTAGCAAAATTATAATTTGTTATTCTTTGTCTCTATCTTAAACGTTTTGGCTGGTGAGCACCAATGGACTTAAGCAGTTTTGGTTCGGCCAAGACAAGCAGTTCACACCGAGAAATAGCTAAGCCAGCAGCAACAGCAAGCATCTTCACCAAATGCAAAGTAGGTAGAAAAGGTGTGCTTTTGCCATGGAAATGCTTTGGAAAACAACTATGAATCAGAAATAGGCAAGAAGAGGGCATATTAGAAAAATAACTTCTAAACCATTGCTTGTTTGAAGCTCATTATCTGTTCATTTGCATACATTCATCCTACGCTAACCCACAGAAGCATAACTGATCTCTATGAATTGTGTGGAAGCTACTGTTAGGCATTTCCTGCAAAGACTACCTTTACTCCTAAGCACAATAAGTGTGAAGAGCACCCAACATGTACACTCACAGAATGAGATGACTTAGCCACTTTTGTGGCATCTACTGTTTAGTGGAGCAGACACAGAATGCTCCATATTGGAGTTTCTGTACAGATTGTCTTCCTCTATGAAAGCTGCTTTTCTGATATCTCCATTACAAGAAGATGTTAAACTTTGGAACCTGAAAATGTCCCCATAACTGATTATTGCCTAATTAAGTATGACTTCATTACAGGTCTTTTGTCACTGCATCCATACTAAAGTGAAATGTAGCCTATTAAAAGAATTTTAGGAAACTATGGAAATTTGTGAATATTGAAAAGTATGCTGATGATGGTTACATTATATTTTAAGAAACTAAATAATATTGAATGCCAGAGATATCCTTAACCAACCTCTTCAATAATCTGATGGATTTATATTCTGTATTTTATTGTTAGGATTTATCTTTCTCCTCAAAACAAGACATCAAGGTTGGAAGTTTTCTTCAAGTATCAACCCCTCAATTCCATAATCAACAGATTAAGTAATTTATTTTCATCAGTGTTACAAATATTCAGCAAACAGCAGATAGCAGTAGAAAGATTTTTTAGAAGGCTCACTGATTGTTCACGTTTTTTTTTAAAAATAGGGACATAAATGAAACAAAACATCAGGTGCAATGGTGTAAAGAGTTTCTATAACTACTAATCAATAATCTAGATAGTATTATTTTTATGTCAAATCAGCTAAAATCAAATAGAAAATATTAAAACAATAGAGTAACCAGTTGTGCTTTAATAATTAAAAATGTATTCCTCTGTATCACTGTTCAGAACTAATGTAAAAGTTTAATGCAAGTATTTACTGGTGAGCCATAGATCTGGCTGAAGACCAAGCTTGCAAATTCCACATAAGTCATAGCAGTTGTCAAAACTTTCAAATTATTTAGCATTCCAACTCTTTGGAGGTGAATGATGAAACCAAGTTATGCATCTATTTTGCTGGAATCATTTAATAACTCACACACATTAAGAGCTGGTGGAAAGTGAAACGGAAAAGGAGGATTGTTTGTGGCTTTCTCATCTTGGGACATGGAGGGGAGGCATGCTTTATAGATATAAACCTTGCTATATGATTCTCAACTAGAAAACAAGGGTCTCTTGTCATCACTAGCTTCCAGGATGGTTAAAGCTTCCAATGAAGTAGTTAACGGCATGGGTGAGTGTCATGTCCATGTTGCACCCATTTCATGCTGTACCCTAGAGTGGCTGTTGAGTAAACTAAGAAAGGTTAGGGGCACATGGAAAAATATATATATAGGATGATGGTCATTCATCATTCAACATTCAAATGCAACAATAATAGTTATGACTGGCCAAGTGGCAAGGAAGGGGGAACAAATGGATCACTGCAAAGGAGAAATGAGCAAGCTGACATGAACAAAAAAAAAAAATGAAAATCCAAAGTTGCTGCATCACTTCTGAGAAAAGCAAAGACATCTGAACTCATCACTGAGTTAAAAAGATGAAGTGGGTCTTCCTGTGCGCAAGGGCAGTAACAAATGAAGACACCCCATGGAAGAAATACATTTCTTCTCCTTTCCAACTGTGTGGAAATGTCCATTCATTAAGCCTTTTTTTTTCTTCTTTGATAGGGTAGTCATAAAAATGTAATTATTAGCCATAAAATGTCCTTCATTTGTCTTAATTCTTGCAATTTAATTTTGAGGGTCCTATATAGTCAGTAGGAAATAACGTTAGATATTAAAAGCAAAAATGATTATCTCTCCACAGATTCTATAATGATCAAAGATTTTAAGATGCTTAATGACAGGTATAGCAAACTGCTTGGTGATGAAACTGACAAAATCACTTAAAAAACAGAATGCAAAATAAAGGTTTTAGGATAAAGACTCTGCCACATAGTACCTGGGATAAGGCAGGAATACAGCCAGTCAGACACATCATTTATTGTTATCAAGAAGACAGAGGAGCCTGAAAAGGAGACTGAGACTCAAAGACAACCGCTGGGTTCCCATCCTCTGAAGGAGTCCCATTCAGTGTGATGATGACACCCACAAGAGAATGCATGATATAATATTCATGGTACATGACAAGAATGTGTGCTTGGCTCTGCAAGTATTATATTCCTTCACTGCATCCATCACTGAGTATTTCAAAGAGCATGCAAACACTCTGAGGGGCATTACAGCAGGCCTCATTTAATCTCAGTAAATCACAGATTCTACAGGAAGTTTTACAAGGATCATCGGTCTAGTGTGGGTGCAGCTCTATGATATTTACAATAGAATGGCATGGATGGCTTCTTTGCATTTATTGTTAATGATGATTGTTATCACCAAATAAAGAGGAAGACAAGGACTTTGATGCCTGAGTGAGTTGTATGCAGTTTCCCTTATCAGTGAAGAGGTAAAAATAGTAGTAGTAGTTCTAGATAAAAAGGATGGATGTCCTGCGAGCACATTAAACATGTAGCTCCCAGAATGTTTTGATTAAGGGCAATAATAATTCAAGGTATACCTTAACTCTAGGGCATGTTTACATTACTCTTCAAAAAAGAAAATATCATTTATGACTCATCTTAAAGGATAAAAAGGCATTAGCTGGCTGTTTTTCTTTGTGCTGTAAAATATATAATGTTTAAGATAGGTTTTTAAAATAATGCTTGTCACTATATAGTCGACTCACAGCTGAGGTCTTCTGTGACAGATTATTTTCTAAAGAATTAACATGTGGTCTGAGACCAGTAAAGACCGTGGAGGAACATAAAAGAATGAAAGGAATCTCAATCCTTTCATGAAAAAATGAAAGTATGAGCTCACTGTGAACACCTCCTAGTACCTAATGGTTGAGTAGAGTCCATAGGTTAGGATTTGGAGAGAAACAATGCATACTCTGTAAACTAATATTCATTTATTTATTTAGTAACTTATTTTATTAACCGAAAAACTAAGACCAAAATGGCCCCTCAAAATTATGGTCCAGGGAAAAGACCTCCAAAAATAACATTAAAAAGAACAAAAAGTAATTAATAAATATTACTGTACCAAAAGACTTCTGATTACATAGTGTGATTGTAATCAAATGCAGAATGATATGGATACAATATTTGACATTTAGTCTCCATCTATATACATTGCTTGCACGTTAGTCTAACTACTGAGTTGTAGGTATTGATGGATTCATGTCAACTCAGCAAAGGTAGTTTTGATTAATGCAATCTGATCAAAAAATATTCGCTGAAAAAATATTGGTGGACACCCCCCATCCCAGACTTATATGTAACAATTTTGAGGCTGAACAGCAATGGACAAACGCATCTGTCAGCGAAAGTAATTTTGGCAATAGTAATGAAAGAGTTTGGGTTGGTGTCAATATGCATGTTTTTTTTAATATAATTTCACCTAAATCTGCTTTTCTGACCATTTGAATATCAGTAGGTGAATCACAATGTGTGCATGCATCAGTCTGAATACAGTTTTACAAATGTAATGAAATGAACGCTGAAGGAAACGCTGCAGGCTGAAGTGGCACTTGCATAAATTAGAAAGGAGCAGTTAAATAAGACTAGACAAGGGCTGACTTTATGCACTGCACATACTGCGACCATCTTCTAGATGGCTATATTCATCAGTGGTGGTACCGATAAACAATACAGCAGTGGCAGTGGACAGGACATACCACAATCTGGGGAAGTGTTGACAGAAAAAAAAAAAAGAATGGCAGAAAGAGTCTCTGCAGCCATACGGTGTGTGGGAACTGAACATCCTTCCAACACACTGGAAGTTTGATATTGCAAGTTATAGAGTGAAAAACAGCCTGCTGTGATTAAAGTGTAAGTTGTTAAACATTAAAACTAGCAAATTTAGAGTAATTGAAAGTAAGGTATTTGTTGAGAATCTATTTTGTTGAAACACAGTGACTATATTTTATGGAAACGTTGTTTTTGTTATTCATTTACTTTTGCCTTCTGAAGCTCATTCCAGCATAAAGGGTGGCTGGATTCTTGCTTTATTTTACTCCTCCCAGGTCTTTACCACTGAAGTGAGCTGTATGTGGACATATTAGTTCTTCATCATTATTGCTGTTTTAAGTTGACCTTGACTGGCCTTTTTCTCCTTTGTGCTGTTCTGATAACAGACCTGCCATGCTTTACTTCTGTCTGTGCCTTTTAGCTGACTTCAGCTCACCTGCTTCAAAGTTTTCTGACATATTATTATAGAAATGGTGTGTGATTGTGTACATGAGTTTGTGATATGTGTTGAGGAGGTGTATGTGTACATGTGTGTGTGAGTGCGTGTGCGTATGTTGACATGTGTATGGTGTATCCATATCCTTAAAGACTACATTACCTCAAAACAGATTCACAAAGACCCATGAACCATTCAACTCAGCTAAAGTAAAAGCAGTTATCAGATCACAGGATGCTATTGGATCCCTTTGATGACCCCCTAAAAAACATGCCCATTTCTTAAATACATTGGGTGAAGTTCATAAAAACAAAACCTCCATCATCCGGGGAGACTTTACCACCCATCAATTAACTAGGAGACCTATACCTCAAATGTTGACTACACTCAAAAATTTCCTTGATTACATAAACAAGAATCCCCTATATCAAATAGTCTACCAGCCAACTAGAAATAAAATGTTCTTACCTTTGCAAATGCGTCAGCTATATGCACTGTATCACAGCAATACACCTCCTCAGTTAAATCTGACCACAAATTAGTAATCTTTTCTTTCAAAATCCCTAAACCAATTGAAGCAAATATCACAATAATCTAAGACTTCAAACCTACAAACTTTCAAAAATTCTGTAATGAACTCTCTTAAGTTCAGATATAACTGTAGCTCCCCACCCACATGTGTAGACATGGCTAGTAGTAATGCAAGTAAATTCTACTGTCGCTTTAAAAACTGCATATGCCTGTCAGTTCCTACAAAAACGAAAAGAAAGGAAAAGAAAAGGGGAAAAGAAACAGCAAACCAGACTGTTGGTTCACAAACATATATAAGCAGTACAATAACAGAAAAAGCTCATTAGAACATATAGCAAAACTGAAGACCCTCAAACCAAGGTTAACATTAAAAGGTTATCTATGATACCGAGAAACACCATTAGGAAAATGAAAGCTTCCTGTGAACATAGGCTAGCGCCCCAAAGTAATGATAATTGAAATCCTTTCTTTAACTGTCAGACAGTTATAAATTAATACCTAACATTGCTTTGAACTCATTAAAATGGCACTACCCACTCTCATCCAGTGGATAAAATAAATATACTGGCAAATGTAACTTCACCCCAGAAACATCTGTACCAAACCTTCATATACCTAGATATCTAAAACTCGCTATCATCGCTAAACAAAACTTGTTAAAAGTACTTTCTGAAACAAAAAAATGCATCATATATTAGATCTGATAACATAACAGGCTACTGGCTAAACTGCACTAAACATGCATGGTGGAACCACTACTAAAATTATGCAACCTGAGCTTATTCACTTGCTTTGCTCCTGAGGTTTGTTTCACAGCAACTGTGATGCCTACTCACAAAGATGGCCCCACCATGGACCCAGAGAATGACATACCCATCATCCTGATAAGATTCACCTTCAAGGTAATGGAACAAAACTTAACAGACACGATATACTATACTATAAAAAAAATCTTGTAAGACTTGATCATTAGCAGTTATCTTTGTTAAGGCTAGATTCTGTCTAATTAGTCTGATATTTTTTGAAAGGTTAATACAAGCTGTGGAAAGTTTTCACATTATCCACAAGTCATACCTTGACTACACCAAAGCATGAGATACTCTACCACATGCCAACATTAGCAACAAGATAAATTCACTCCAAATTAATCCCTATGTAGTTAGAGGGACAGCTAATTGGTGAGGGACAGAGCTCACATTGTGAGGGTGACAGGCACGGCCTCAGATAGGATGAATGTAACCGGTGAGTTATCACAGAGTTTCATGCTAGGACCTTTGCTATTGGCGTATCAATCTCAGATCTCCAAATCTAAACTCAGGAGCTCTTGTTAATAAAGTTCATTTACAACTGCAAACTATGTGTACTACCTAAATGCTTTTTAATAATGAGAAGCTACAAAAAGAACTTACACAAATCAGCATTTAGTTTTAGAAGAAGATTCAAGTATACCCCAAAAGACTTGGTAGGACTTTAAATGCAGGGACAAGTCCTTCTGCTTTTCCTGATAGTTCAATATAAGAATGTCTGCTTAGATTCTAATATTGTTCTTGGCTATGTGCATATATTTGGTAAGACATACTGTACTTACCTAAACCGCTTCAGTTCAGTGCACTGCGGTCCACATCCTGACTGACTGTGATTCATAAAGAAATTACTTTGTTATCATGACAGCAGGATGTTGGTTATTATGACATTATGGTAATGAAGGGGGTGTGATACTATGTATATGCCCATTTGGTGGTGGCAGACTAGCTTTACTGTATGGGGCTGGATCAGGTTTGCGTGAGATCACAAGTTTTTCTCCACCACAGGAAAATCTGTTGCTAATAGATATTTTCCTTCCAGTCAGTGAAGATACTGAATTTTCTTTACTTTTTCTGTGCTGGCATTTTGCTCAGGACTGCATGTTGATCAACATGCTAGCAGGAGATAAAAATCACTGTGCTGACAAACAACTCTATTGCACAGTCCATCACTGCTGTCATATGAAGTATCCCATTTAGAGCAACAGGTATTCTAATTGATCTGTCTTTGAAAAGTGTGTTCAATCCAGGGCATGACTTCATTTGCATAGGAGTTAGGTGTTTGCTGCGATAGTTTTACACAGGGGAACAATGCCCTGCTCTAGGCATTGCCAAATTGTATGGCCTGTATTGTGAATTGCAACTCCTCAGCATTCCTCTCAACCTCTTAGGGCAAGAAATCTGAACAAAGCCCAACAAAAAGGGAGGACAAAGGTCCAAAAATAAAGACATAATTTAAATATTGATCTTACAAATTTAGAAAGTTAATGAAAAGTTCATTATTCTGAAGAAGTCTGTATAGTTTGTTATTTGCTATTAAACTTAGAAAGTTGCAAGAATAACATGGTTTGTCTTAATATACATTTTCTGAAGGATTTGAAGTATGCAACTCAAATGTATTCCATTATTTAATGACTTCAATCCTCAGATTATCCTAATTATATGCTAGTAAACCACGAATTTTATGAGGAACAGACCAAAAATATGAGCCAAAAATCTGGACATTCTGTGAAAATCTTGATATTTGCGAGGTATGCTTGTCAGTGCACTACATTTGTAAAAAGCACTGCATAGTTTAGCAAGGATAAGACTACCTAAATCTTATATAGGCCAGCTATTACTAGTTTATTGTCTCATTGTTCTTAATTAATTCATATTTACAGCCCCTTATTGTCTGTAGTCATATGTAATTATATCATTCTCTCCAGCTTTGTCTATTTCATAACTCAGTGCAGAATCCTTCCTTGTAGTCTAATTCCTAAGAATATGCATCCCTGGTGTACCTTGTTCAAAGTAAAATATTATCATTCTGACCCCAGGACAAGATCAGAAATTCAGTTCATAGCCTGACATCTGCTGTGAAATTTAGCAAGCTGCCAATTCCCAGATCACTTATCAGAACTGTGCCAGTTGAGCTACAGGCTACAATTCACAGGGCCCTGCGTTGCTGCACTGGAATAAATCACGACTTCCTTAAATCCATGATTACCAGTGGAATGACTCCTTATATTCCTATCTTACTGATAAGAGATGGGCAGCATTCTTTCAGTGAACAAAGACAATCTCCAAAGTTTTCTTTGCAACTCTAGCAATGAACCCACTGTAATTCCAAACTTCTCCTTGCCGACTCTGACAACCCCCTAGGTCAGGGTCTCCTTGTCATCTATCCTTCCTAAGGCCACTTACATATCCTGTAACCTTAAACTGACAATAACCCAAAGAGTGCTGTGATGAGAGGGCTGCTGTTCCTAGACCCATTGTACCTATGTTCCTATGATGTCATGGAGAGAAAATGGCAGTTTTTATTCTCTTTTGAATCTGCTGAGACAAGAGGTCAAGACAGCTATGAACTCACCGTATATTTTCCTTAGTCAACTTCTCCTTCACCTTACTAGTTCCATTCTTGGACATCTCTCATCTGTCCAATACTATCCCAAACTCCACATTTTTGACTAACAATGTTATTAGTATCATGACCTTTCCTTACTTGTCAGTGAGTCACCAACTGACTTCATACAGGGGGGAGCTATGTCATCAACCTAATAATCAGCTCATGCTGTGGGAGGGAAAGTCACAATGACTTAGACTTTAGCAAAAACTCCCTTAGCCCATGCCTTCCCCTCCCATAACATTACCCACACTATCTTGGATTTTGACTCATGTTTATTATTCAGGACAGTCTTATCCATGTATCTAACTGAATTTATATATATATATATATATATATATATATATATATATATATATATATATATATATATATATATCTGTGTGTGTGTGTGTGTGTGTGTGTGTGTGTGTGTGTGTGTGTGTGTATGTCTGTGTGCATAGATTCACATTAGAACATCGAACGCACATAACACTGAAATTCAAAAAATTGAGACCAAAATCTTGAAAATTCAAAACACTGAAAACTCAAAACATTGAATCCCATAACACTGAAAGAACACAGGAAATAAAGATGTACTATATTCCAGCATAACTAGATTCAGAAACAAATACAAAACAAACCGTATTACACTTTTTCAGATATAAGCAGGAGGGCAATCCCCCACAACCCCTGCTACTTAAATACATCAACTCCGAGATCACACTACACTACACTAAGATGCATTACACTGTAGTATTACAAATAAGAAAGGAACATGTTTGAGGTTACCTATGAAACTCTGGTAGGTATTGTAGAGATATATAGTAATGTGTAATGTTTTAACAGTGAAGTTTTTCTAAGAGAATTTTAAGGACAGTTTTTTTTACAATTTAAACATGCAGTCATGAAGAGCAGAATGGTATGTTTGCCATTTTGTTCTGTGTAGTGTGATCTCAGAGTTGGTATATTTAAGTAATAGGGGATTTGTGGGTGCAGACCCCCACATGGGGGGGTGCAGAGAGGCCCCTCTGCTTATATTTGAAGAAGTGTAATATGGTTTGTCTTTTATTTGTTTCTGTATGTAGTTGTACTGGTATATATTAAATGTTGGTTTCCTATGTTTTTTCAATGTTAGGGGATTCAATATTTTGAGTTTTCAGTGTTTTGAATTTTCAATATTTTGGTCTCACTGTTTTGAATTTCAGTGTTATGGGGTTTCAATGTTCTAAAGTGAAATCATGTGTATGTATGTGTATATATATATATATATATATATATATATATATATATATATATATATATATATATATATATATATATATGGATAGATATATAGATATAGATATACACATGCAAGCTATCTATGCTTTATTGTCTTATACATACTTCAATAATATGATGTGACATGCCAAACTGATTTTATACCATGCTGTGATCCTGTTCTACACTTTAAGTTTCTCTCTCTCTCTGTCTCTCTCTCACACACACACACACACACACACACACACACACACACACACACACACACACACACACACACACACACACACACACAGAAACACTCACACACTTTCTGTCTCTGAGGTCTAGCATGATCTGCATGTCTTCCACCCTAGCATTTTTCAAGATTTCTTTTTTAGCCAATTGGAAATAAATGATGCACTTCCCTTTTTAATATGAGTGGATATTTAAACACTGCATTTAACATCAGTAACTTAATAAGTCCCGATGAAGACATCATGCCAGCTTGAAAGCTTGAGTAACTTCAAAACCTGTGTTGGTGCAATAAAAGATATTACATCACATCTGTGTTCCAGTGTCTTTGTGTTTTCAACTTTTTTATCTCGTTCTTCCTTATCAATGTACAGACACTTTTTCTACTTTATTCATAAGTAACCATATCATAGTTATTGGATTTGACCATCTATCCATCCCTGCTGATCCTCATTAATATTAAAGTATTATCTTTGCAGCCTTGGTTCAACACTAGCCATTGACGTCATAGCTGGACATCCTATACGAAATGAGGTAATATGAAAATTATCACTACTTTACTAAAATGGAACTTCTGTCAAATGAGGTAGAAGTTGCTGTTCACAGACCTCAACACTGCTATGCTATCACACAGTATGCATCACCTAATCCCATGATTCCCATTAGGACAGCCCTCTATATTCCTATCTCAGTGGCAGGATTGAGGCATCGTCCTCTTGGTGCACTAGTGCAACTTCCATAAAACACAATATTCAACTTCTTCTTCCCAGTTTTAGAAATGAAACCACCATAAATTCAAACTTTTCTTGCCAACTCCAGTAAACAGCAGGGCAAGATCTCCTTCTTTTCCTGTACCTGTGCTATGAGAGCTTTTATGTCCCACAGCCTTATTTGGCAAAAGACTCAAGGGTGCTCTCTTGGGTGGACATGCTGCACCTGTGTCCCTCAGGCTGTATTCTGATCTGTACACGATCTGTAGCCTGTTCCTTCCGTATGTCCCTCAGGCTGTATTCTGATCTGCACACGATCTGTAGCCTGTTCCTTCCATATGTCCCTCAGGCTGTATTCTCATCTGCACACGATCTGTAGCCTGTTCCTTCCGTACTGCCTAATTCAACCATCTCCCTTTTCTTTTTATAGCTATCCATTTTACAGTCTTTCTTGACCAGTTTTGCATTGCAGTATGGTTTCATTTACTGATCTCCACTAGCTCATAAGGTCTATATTTGGTAAGTTTTTGCCCATCCAGATAAAACCAGACTGGATTTATATCTTCATTCTTTAAATATTGCACTACCAAGAATCACAACCACGTTGACTGACTTACCATTCTACAGCTCAGTTACCCTCTAGTCCTGTCCCTGGCTCACCTGGTTGTACTATGATCCCAACGAGTCGGTGGATTACTACTGAAATGATAAATGTAACACTGGTAACTTGTTTGTTTAGCAGTGAAACATCTTTACACATTAAACTGAGTAGCTCCTGTTTGAATTCAAACTAGTATCACCCCATGCAATGAAAACATATTAGTATGACCCAAATAATCTAATATCTGATTATCTGTGACATTGACCCAGTACTTCTGTATTCTCTGCTGGCCTTTCCATTCTGCTTCTCCACCAGTAACACAAATAAGCCTCCAATAAAGCATACTGCATTTCTGCTTAAAAAGAAAAACATGATAACATCTGTTCTCACCCTCCATTTCTAAATATTCAGTAATAGTAAGCTCATTACTGCAATTCTATCACCTCCCTCTTAATTTTGAATTACATATTTTTTTTCTTGTGCATAAAACCTAATATACTGCAAATAGGCAACTGAGGCTCATCTACCAGCTGTCTTGGCCAGCTCAATTGCTGATCTTTGTATCACTGGATCAGATGCTTTATCAGTTCCGAATGATTGAGAGTTAAAGTGTGTCAGGTTAATCTCCTTTTTAGACTGTACTGCCTTTACTAGTTTCCCAAAAGAGGATGCTGAAAAGCATGTGCCATTCCTCTTTTTAAAGACAAACCAAAAATCTTTCTTACACTTTTCAAGGAAGTCTAGGGTATTGGCTTTAGGGCCAACTGTTAATCTTTTTGCCTAATTGGGTAGATTATAATCTTCTTAAGCAAGTCATCTAAGTGACCTCACTAGCTACCATTTGTCTCCAGTACAATGGCTCCATCAAATTACCCTCTGGGTTACCCAGTAATTCACTAACTCTAAGCACTCTTTGATATATTCATATGAAAACTTTTATCCAGACTGTATAGATAACATAAGAGGGGTTGACCGACTGCAGATTTTACATGAGTAAGGGTAGTCCCGTACCACAGTATGGTCATCTCAGACCTGCATGGGAACCCTAAGCTTACTCCAAACATTTAGCATCTTTTATAAAACCAAATGCTTTGTTAAGGCCTTCTGCCCAGAATCTGATATCCAGAACTTAATGTTGCCAGCTGGATCTCTCTTCTAGCATTGAAACACCTGGTATGACACAATTGACTGTTATGAAAAGGTCGGCTTTTCTGAAGGGAGCACTTTAGTTAATTCAACAAAAGCTTACATGCTGCATTACATGCCTTCCTAGATCTATGACTCCATGTATGTTTTATTACATAGTTTGATGCTGCCAATCAGCCATACCAACTGTGGCAACTATTTTTGTAGCTGTTCTATGTATGGAATCAATAAACTGGACCTGTGAAACTGTGAAAGCCACAAGCTATTAGCACTAAGATGCATTACTCCCGGACAGTGTGAAGAAAAAGAAGACATGATAAACTTCATACTCTGCAAGAAAACAATTTTCTTAGCAGCATATGCACTGCCTCAGATTTGAAGACCTTTTCTTTAAGGCACGGCTACTGCCTGCTTGTTAGTACTAAACACTGTCCTCTTATTTGCTAGATGCTGTGCTCATACCATAAATGACACTCATACCAGCATCAGCTCCAGGAAAGTGATGCCCTGACTACACATGATCATATCCAGTTTTCAGGCCTTAGGTTATGAGGGCAACTTGCTCCCTTGGTATATCTTCATTCTTACTGTCCCTGCTGCATCAAAGTACATCTCCACCTGTGGGTTAATGCCAGATTTTTTTCTTAATAATGTGACTTCTGTATCTAGATTTATTTTAGAGTTATTAGTACTGAAATCTGTTTGCACATTAATAATGTGACTTCTGTATCTAGATTTATTTTAGAGTTATTAGTACTGAAATCTGTTTGCACATGTAGATTATATTGATGATTTCATATTTGTTTTATTAAGGTTCACTGAACCACAGAGGAAAAGACAATAAAATTCCATATTGTTTATTTGCTTTAAATTTATTTTTCCTCCGTGTATTTCATGAACATCTGTACATATGTTCTGCAAAGTTCTGGGTTTGCTTTTCTTATACCCATATATAGTAATAAAAGATTTAGTTTTTCTAGCACTGCATAGACTACAACATCTGGATAGGATTCCCGTAGTGCTTTTATCACATTCTTAATCACTGTATGCAAAATTAGTATAAATCTATGGTCATTTCATTACCATTCACTTAGCAATAGGTCACATAATTTAGTAACAAAATGGTACAGCATGCACTTTTGTATCTTCGACAAAACTTTTTGCACATTTCCGCAACATTTTTTTAAATTGTAGTACAGTTATTCATATTTCTTTATGGCATATTATGTGAGGAAAAAAATACACGCACATATCTATCTATCGATAAGCAACCGGGAAATGCAAAGTCTCATAAGTTTTACAAGCATGTAATGAGTAAGAGGGCAGAATAACAAATCTCAATACTTGAACCATGTGGCACAGCTTAGCAATTTATCCCTTAATAATACTTCAAAAGTGAGCAATACTTATTTTTAGTTAAAACATATTAAAAGGGGTCTGAAATTATAAAAATTATTCTTCAATAGATTCAACCAGAAAAAACAGAGATATGAAAGAATCAGGATGATGTTGTGTAGCTTAGAATCTTGCTGTCCTGTAATCATGAACATATTAATGTGTGTTTGATTTTCAGTCTTGTGTTTGATGGTGTTTTGTGTTTTTAAAGAAGCTGGCTGTAATGTATGGGTCTATATTATAACATCGAAGTCTTACAACTTTGAATGTTATAATATCGAACCCAGTAGAGTGAACGCTGGAAATAGCAAAGCTGCAGAACACCAAATACTTTCCTAGGGAAAGTATTCAGTGGGCCATTTCTGCAGCTTCTGTTTCCTCGACTGTGGAGCAAAGGTTACGGACCAGGTTAAGGTAAGTGTGCAAACGAAGGTGAGTGTGCAATTGGGCGGGGGTTAGGAGTGTTAGGGTTAGGGCATGGGTCAGGTAAGTGTGCGATTGTGTGGATGTGAGGGTTAGGGTGGGGTAGGTGAGTTAGGGTTAGGGAGCATGTAAGGTGAGTGTGCGATAGTGACAGACCTTAGGGTTAGGGTTGGGTTACGGTAAGTGGATAGCTAGTGGTGTATGTATGGTTTAGTGTAGGGTTTTGTGAAGTGTGTGTACAGATTATTTATTTTGGTGTGCTTGTGTTGTGTGTATGTTTTTCGGAACAGTGAATTTTTTCCCTGGGAAAAAATTTGCTATTCTGACTGTTCGGTTTTCTGTTGTTTCGCTCTACTGGGTTCGATATTATAACATTTGAAGTTGTAAGACTTCGATGTTATAATATAGACCCGTAATATAGAGAGAGAGAGACAAGTTATACTTGGGTTTTCTGCTGCTAACACACTTGTATATCTATAAAAAAGCTAAAAATTGCATTCTGTAAAATAAGCTTAAAAAGCAAAACAAATAAAAAATATTCAAATGGATTATTGCACTGTCTGACAAACACCAGTGAAATGGTGTTTCTCTTTACCAGAAAGGTCTTATTCCTTAATAAAACTTTGAGATAGCAGAATTAAAATGTTAAGAATTGTGTTTTTGTTTTTCCAATTATCTTTAACATGCAACAACTGGTCTGAGGTAGATTATATGCATGAAGCCATCATAGCAAAAACATGTATAACTCATCAACACCTATGTGGTGTGGAATGTCACACCTCTAGCCACCTACACACAGCTTGCATTCTTGAACATTTTATGAAAAATAAACTTAAAAATCATAAGCTGGATATATGCAAATATTTTGTGAACAGCAAAATCTATTAAAACTGCAGAAAAAGCAATGTTATCAGTAAGAAATGTTCTTTACAATGATAATAGTCAGTGCATTCAGAGCCTTTCAATAAATATTAAATAATATTATTATGCACACAAATCCCCAAATTATATTTTTTGCTAAGCTTTTACAAGCAACTTCCCATATCTTGGAAACTGTATAATCTAGACATATGTTGTTAGAACATTACTGATAACCAGACATGCCATTCACAGGACAACAAGAAATTCCTCTCTGAGTGAATGTTTATTGAGATATTTGCAGAAAGATGAAAACAGATGCTTCACTGTAAAATTAGCAATATAAATAACACTGCATATCTCTCAAATTAAATATGCAGCTTACAGTGCAGATGTCAAAGATAGTTTTCATCAACGACATCTAAGGTATCACCTTCTGGCATGCAATAGTTTGCAAGTCATTTGTTTTTTTTTCAAATATTAAGTACATGTGGAAATATTGTTTACTTTTTAAATGCTATCAAACAGCTAGCAGTTTCTCAGGTATAGTGTGCTATAAATGGACATTTTCAATTAATTCCCTTGTCTCCTACCATGACATATTACACCATACCCCCCCCCCTAATAACATGCAGGACTCTCAGTTATGAAACTTTAAACACATATGAAAATATGAATAATAAGTGATAATAGCTATTAGTGTCTCTACTGCAGCAGATTCTAGATTAACAATCTAATTGTCATTTTGTTAATAACTCCTTACACTTTCTAATATTGCCTATTATTAGTTGGTAAGTTGCTTAGTTAAGAAAGCCAGATCCAAAAAAGGTCTGAACACTGTAAGAAGCTATGGGTGCACATTGTAATTATAGAAAAAAGGTGTTTTAGGCTTGAATGAGATAAACAGAAAGTAAAAGGTGTGTGTGTGTGAGTGTGTGTACGTGTGTATATATATATATATATATATATATATATATATATATATATATATATATATATATACACATATATATATATATATACATATATATATATATATATATATATGTGTGTGTGTGTGTGTGAACAAAACCACCAACAGAAACCAAGATATTAAATGACAATTTTCCAAAAAACCTGTTAGGTTCAGCAAACTTCAGTGACAAAATGAATAAATCAATTAGCTCTTTCTTCCCGTTTTTAATTTGTCAGGAACTAAAAAGTTCACGGCAAATTAAAAAATGGACAAAAGCCCTAATTGTGTTTCTCCATGATGTATTCATGTTGTGGTTAAAGTTTGCTGTGCCTACCACTTCTTTTGGTGTATATATATATATATATATATATATATATATATATATATATATATATATATATATATATATATATATATATATATATATATATATATATATATATATATATATATATTTATATATACAGGTGGATTATATCTTATGTAGAAGGGCCAGTCTGAAGGAGACTGGAAACTGGAAACTGGTGATCGGGGAAAGTGTAGTTAGGCAGCATAGGATGGTGGTTTGTAGGATGATGTTGGTGATCAAGAAGAGGAGGGGGAGTGTGAGGGCAGTACCAAGGATCAAATGGTGGAAATTGAAAAAGGGTAATTGTGAGGTGGAGTTCAGGGAAGAGTTAAGACAGGCACTCTGTGGCAGTGAAGAGTTACCAAATAGCTGGGTAACTACAGCAGAGCTAGTAAGGGAGACAGCTAGAAAGGTGCTTGGTATGACATCTGGACAGGGGAAGCACAACAAGGGGACATGGTTGTGGAAGGAAGAAGTACAGGAGAGTATACAGAAAAAGAGGTTGGCAAAGAAGAAGTGGGATTGTCAGAGAAATGAAGAAAGTAGACAGGATTATAAGGAGATGAGGTGCATGATAAACAGAGAGGTGGCGAAGGCTAAAGATAAGGCATATGAAAAGTTGTATGAAAGGTTGGACACTAAGGAGGGAGAAAAGGACCTGTACCGATTGGCTAGACAGAGGGACTGAGGTAAGAAAGATGTGCAGCAGGTAAAGATGATAAAGGATAATGAGGGAAACGTACTCACAAGCATGGAGAGTATGTTCAGCAGATGGAAAAAGTACTTTGAGGGGCTGATAAATGAAGAGAATGAGAGGGAGAGAAGGTTGGATGATGTGGGGATAATGAATCATGAAGTGCAATGGATTAGCAAGGAGGAATTAAGGATAGCTATGAAGAGGCTGAAAAATGGAAAGGCAGTTGCTCCAGATGACATACCTGTGGAAGCATGGAGGTGTTTAGGTGAAATGGCAGTGGAGTTTTTAACCAGATTGTTTAATGAAATCTTGGAAAGTGAGAGGATGCCTGAGGAATCGAGAAAAAGTTTTTTGGTACAGATTTTTAAGAATAAGGGTGATGTGCAGAGCTGCAGTAACTACATAGGGATTAAATTGATCAGTCAGAGCATGAAGCTATGAGAAAGTGTAGTGGAAGCTAGGTTAAGAAGGGACATGATGATTAGTGATCAGCAGTATGGTTTCATGCCAGGAAAGAGCACTACAGATGTGATGTTTGCTCTGAGATTGTTGATGGAGAAGTACAGAGAAGGTCAGAAGGAGTTGCATTGTGTTTTTGTAGACTTAGAGAAAGCACATGACAGGGTGCCTAGAGAGGAGTTGTGGTATTGTATGTGGAAGTCGGGAGTGTCAGAGAAGTATGTAAGAGTGGTACAGGATATGTACAAGGGTAGTGTGACAGTGGTGAGATCTGCGGTGGGAGTGATGAATGCGTTTAAGGTGGAGGTGGGATTACATCAAGGATCAGCTCTGACCCCTTTCTTATTTGCAATGGTGATGGACAGGTTGACAGATGAGATTAGACAGGAGTCCTCGTGGACTATGATGTTTGCAGATGACATTGTGATCTGTAGTCAGAGTAGAGAACAGGTTGAGGAGACCCTGGAGAGATGGAGGTATGCTATAGAGAGAAGAGGAATGGAGGTCAGCAGGACTAAGACAGAATATATGTGTGTGATTGAGAGGGAAGATAGAGGAATTGTAAGTATGCAAGGAGTAGAGATGATGAAGGTGGATGAGTTTAAATACTTGGGATCAATAGTTCAGAGTAATGGTGAGTGTGGAAGAGAGGTGAAGAAGAGAGTACAGGCAGGATGGAGTGGGTGGAGAAGGGTGCCAGGAGTGATTTGTGACAGACGAGTACCAATAAGAGTGAAAGGGAAGGTCTACATGAGGGTAGTGAGACCAGCTATGTTATATGGGTTGGAGACAGTGGCAATGACAAAAAGGCAAGAGTTAGAGCTGGATGTGGCAGAGTTAAAGAGGTTAAGATTTACACTGGGTGTGACGTGGGTGAACAGAATTAGGAATAAGTATATTAGAGGGTCAGCCTAGGATGGGTAGTTTGGAGACAAAGCCAGAGAGGCAAGATTATGTTGGTTTGGATATGTGCTGAGGAGGGATGCTGAGTATATTGGGAAAAAGATGCTAAGGATGAAGCTACCAGGTAACAGGAAAAGAGGAAGGCCTAAGATAAGGTTTATGGATGTGGTGAGAGAGGACATGCAGGTGGTTGGTGTGACAGAGCAAGATGCAGAGGACAGGAAGAAATAGAAACAGATGATCCACTGTGGCAACCCCTAATGGGAACAGTCAAAAGAAGATGATGATAAATATATGGATTCACTTTATAATCCTGAAATCCTGAAATATCAAATTTCAGAATTTTGAGATCATAAAGCTGAAACCTGACAATCCAGAAACCCCAGAAGTGCAAATTATAAAATCACGAACATTACACTAACCATACACCACACAAACACATACACATAGAGCTTCCCCCGACACACACTCAAACCTACACTTCATACATATATATATATATATATATATATATATATATATATATATATATGTATATACACACACATACATATATATAGTTTGCAATCAAATTGTTGAAAGTGAGTTACACGACAGCCACCTTCTCGAAGCTGGTAGGAACTACTGTCAGAATGCTGATGTTCAAGTGTCCGTCAGTTAATAAGGATCTACACAAGGCAGGGACATGAAGCATGGCTGGGAACGCCAACTGCCAACATTAACATTGGTTGAACATTGTTGATGTTGCTGCATCGACCTTTGGACCTATTTAATATTTATCGAGCATATGCGTCGCATAAACCAACATTTGCAGTTGTGAGTTTTAAGTTTTTGATAGCAACCCTATATATATATATATATATATATATATATATATATATATATATATATATATATATATACCACAAAACCTGGCAGGCACAGCACACTCTATTGAAAGAGAATTCACTCTGTCTGGGTTGATTATGTCTAGCATTTGTAGGGACTAAACAATATTATTAACAACAGAGGCATATACATGTGTTGAAAGCATTGTGTTTCAGCCTGCAAAATAAACTGTTTACAATTTCAAATGCTATAAACCCAGAACATGCATTGACTTGCAAAGGTAAAGACACTGAGAAAAAGTGTATCCTGCAAGATTGCACAAGCAATCCTTCACAGGTCCAGAGACCTAGGAAACAGGAAAAAAGAAATACATAATGAGGTATAATGTAAGATACTGAAAATGGGAGAAGGAAACACATTTCTTTAATGTACTATGTCTGTTAAACTAAATGAGATTTGGTATTTCTTTCAAATATCTTTCTCTAGAAATATGTGTACTTTTATCAGTCCATCATATTCAGTGATTGCTTTCACCCAGCTTGAAGGTCTACAATTTGTAGTTGATTACTTTACTTAAATGAACACATACATAGTGGCTACATGAATATTTTAATAGTGGTAGAACTTGCCTAGGCAGTCATAATTCACTAAACCAAGATCAACCATTCTTAATGTATATATTGATTATGGGAGCATGCATTTTTATGAAATAACAAATCATGGATCATATATGTCAATTAGCATACATGGTAGTATATAGAACTCCTAATGACATTGCCACTGGCTATCACACCTTAATGTGTCAAATTAATCAGGAAGGATCATTTTTTATGTCATGGCTTATTAAATCAGTCAGGGTCATTAAGTACAGAAGACCATATTTTACAGTAATACATCAAGATGATGATTTTAAGTGAGGTGTGGAATATGCAGGTGGATGCGATCTGACCGATATAGAGGTCTCTCTGCTGACTACACTAAACTCATATGCAAATTAGTAATATAAACTGAAAATAAATCCCTAAAGTCCACGCTGCCTCCAGTGTAGAGCAGATAGGGAGGATCATTCGATTTTATATGTAACATGTGATTTGTAGCAGAACATAGCTGGTTCTGTAAGTACTCTTTGATAATGTATTCTCCTCTGAACAGCACACTCTTCTTTTATTTGATATCTTTAACATTTAAAGTTAACCGTCTTTTAATGTATAGTAAATGGGTTGCTTTATAAACATTAACTGATGCTGCCTACACATTTGTAAAAATCACTCTTTGAGTACTTCCTTTTAAAGAAGATAGATTGAGCTAAGCATGTTTAGGAATTCAAAAAAGCAGTTAATATTGGTTTGGAAATTAGCTTGCTTTTCTATGGGAAGAATAGTCTGAGGATAAAATGTTTGCAACCATTTGCATGTATAAAATTATTTTTCCTTTAGACACCGGGATTGTATATTAGCAACATCTATATATGTAAACTTAGGAAATATTATGGAACAGTGTTTCTGTCATAACAGAAATCTCCAAAGCTAAGTTAAATTATTTCTTCAGTTATTACCATGTGGAATCATGAAAATAAATGTTACCCTCTCAAGGAAACAAATTATTTGTTTAAGAAATAAATTTTGCTCTACCAAACAGAATGTCTCTTGATGTTTGTCCATATTATTCTGACATGGTATTAATTGTCTTTTCTTAATATGCCTGACTTAAAACTTCTAGTTTACCATTAATGAATAACCTGAAGCAGAGATGAAAACTGTATTCTTCATAATAGGTTCATGGTGTGTACATAATTATGAAAGAAAATTATGGAGAGCATATATCTTAAACAGTAAGGATAATAAGAGAAGACAAATTTGTTTGAGAAAGTAAAGTTCGCAATAGCTGTCTTGCACAAAGTACTTACATATGCTTGAAAGGTAATTGGTCATGTGCTAGAAGAAAAGTCTCTGAAATGCAGCTCCTGCAATGTTTTCTGGGCTCAGTAAGATAGTAGTTGTTTCAGCTGTGTTTCATTCTTTCCAAATTATTTTTCATTTCCCTGATACTGTGTGACCATAGGATCAATATACATAAGTAAACATAACAGGGTGCAGGAAAATTTGCCCCACAATAAAAATATTTTATGTGATTTTCCTTAGCATTTTAGTTGGTGCATTTTCATGGAATTCACATCAAGTGGTTTGTGTATGGGGATTCTCTTTCCAGAACTTTCAGATGATCTGTCTTGCAATTAATAGCTGTGCACAAACAGCTGCATTATAAGAGGCAATGGGGACCATGGTTAACCCTTACTATTGCATACTTGCTGGAATGTGCACACTAGATTTATAATGTAGGAATGAAATGCATTTACCTAATCAAGGACAAGCTAGAAAGGTAGGCATCAATGGCTTGTAATGCAAAGGAAATGCAAAATATAATTATAAAGGTTTTACGCACTGGATGACTACCAGTTCTGGTGGCATAGTACTGAATAAGTTGCCAGTCCTGCCTCAGCACACATGGCCCTTTGTTTAATTCCAAATATAATGTCTTCAGTACAGAATCCATATGCTCCTTCTGTCTGTCTGGGTTTCCACTGGATGCAGATTACTCCTTAGCCAAAATATATATGAGTAAGTGAATTAACAATCATTAACATCACCCACCACTGTGTGTGTGTGTGTGTGTGTGTGTGTGTGTGTGTGTGTGTGTGTGTGTGTGTGTGTGTGTGTGCTTTTGTTCTTTATGAGTAGTGACAGTGAGTTTCCATGCATGCCCTGTAAAGGACTACAATACTGCATGGACTATATTCTGCCATATTGCATTTGAGTACCAGGATAGGCTCAAATTGCAGTGGGCACCTGAGTAGGATAAAGCACAAAAAACAAATGAATCAATGAATGAAATGTTAAACGTCCATCCTGTTAATATCAAACAGGCAGATGCAAGGAAGGACAGCCAATAATTGCTATCTAGATGAAGAGTAAAGTGCCAGGGTATTTATACTTATTTTGTCTACAGAAAGTCCAGTTTTAATTTGTCTGTTAAACTCAAAGACTGTTAAAGCTGACTGTTTGATGTTCTAGACTATGTTAGTACTTTGGAAAGTTGAAAACATGGATGAGAGAGGAAAGCTCACATTTCAGCCACTGTACTCATTTTCATGCTTCAACAAAAATGTATGTTGTGTTAGTTTGCACCAGACCATGTCAGAGGAGATTTGTCAGTTATTTCTATGCTTAATAATTTGCAGTGGATTATAATTAACCCATTGAGTTTATCTGAAACTATTTTAAACTGAAGAAAAAAATGAAATGCAACATGAGAAAAAAGCTTAGTAAATCATATCACACCATAACAGTTCTCTTGAACTACATAAACTTATATATATATAAAACAGTTCATAAACAGATATATATATATATATATATATATATATATATATATATATGTTTGTGAACTATTACTATGAAAAATATGGTCAGCAATTTGTTGGACTTTCAACTATAAAGCATTTTGCTAGTCTAATATATTACAGTTAAGTAGGTTCATAGGTAAGTAGAAAGCTATCTTCATACATTCATAGGTTCATAGGTAGGTACTAGGCTATTGGCTCTAGGGCCTATATAAGCCTAGCCAAAATGTACCCTGGCTTTTGCCACCCAAGAAAATTATTTTCCTGTGCCACTGTTGAGCAGAGCCACAAAAGTGATCCCCGGGGTGAATTTCCTATCTCCCATCCAATCATCAAGATTTTCTTGAAGAGTGCTAATGAGGAGCTTTGTTTGATATAGATAGGTAGTTTGTTCCAGACTATGGGAAGTCTCTGGGACAGGAATCTATCCCTCCAGCATGCTCTGTTTATTGTGGTGACAAGGTTTAGGTCCCTAGAGGGTATAGCTTGGAGGGATTGGGGTTTCTGTAAGAGGAGCATGTCCAAAAGCTCTGGGTTTGACATAGCTTTGTGTGTTAGGCAGAGATTGCCTCTGAGTAGGCGATATGTGACGGAGTAAAGCTGCAGTTCTTTGAGACGGTCTGTGTAGGGCATCTGTTTGAGGCCAGTAATCCTCTTTGTGAGGTATTTCTGCGGCCTTTCCAGTTGTTGTAGATGTCTTGTGAGGTACATACCAAATGGGGCGTTGTACTCTATAATGGGTCTAATGAGTGATGAGTAGAGGAGAACAATGACCTCTTTTTTCCTGGATGAGAAACCTTTTGTGATGAGGTGTGCCACATAGAAGGATTTTCTGACTACTGTGGTGATGTGATTATCAAAGGAGAGACTGCTGTCCACCTGTGTCCCAAGGTCTCTTATCATGCTTTCGGTGTTAATTAGACTACCGCCTATGTGGTAGTTCATGGGTACAGAGTTTTTACCAAAAGGGATGACAATGCACTTTTTGACATTGAGCTTGAGGACATGGTTTTGACACCAGGCATCTGTCTCGGCGAGGCCCTTTTGTAGGATGTCGACATCTTTTGGAGGTTTGATTATGGCTCCTAGTTTGCAGTCATATCTGCCCTTGTGATCCATTTTAAGCCTAGGCAGTTTCCTTTTTGGTGCTTGAAATAACATATGCCATTTGGTGTTAGATTGGCTTTAACCTTGCATGATCAGTAATTATATATTGCTGCCAATGAGAATAACTAAAATCCTACCATAGATAAATTAAGGGGACCCATGCATGGTATAAAGCATTTAGGAGCTCCTCTGTCCATTAGTAGTAATGGGGACAGTCCTGGGGTTAATGTTCTTTTTCTCATCCAAACTGGCTTGAATATGAATAAAAATAATGTTTGTTTTATGTGTATGGGGAGCCTGTATTAGAGCAGTGGTATCCTCTGCGAGATATACCTCTCCCTCCAAAACATTCTGTTCATGTTGTAGAAGAGGTTTAGATCCTTATACTGAGTATTTCTGATGCCAGTTGACTTGTTGATGTACAGTAAATCAATACTGGATGAAAGGATGTCTTGTTTACTAGATGCAGGTTACCTCTTAGCAGTCTGTAGGATACTGAGTATAGTGACAGGGCTTTGCAACTGTCCATGTAGGACATATTGTTTAGTTTTTGTATTTTTTTCATTAGTTATTTCTTTGGGGATTTCAGTTGCTGCATATGTTTGGATAGATGCATGCCAGTGGGATATTATACTCAGTGACTGGCCTAATGAGGGCTGAGTGGAGGGGTCAATGACATCCCTAGATATAGACACAGTCCATTTGTTTATATGCTGTGTAACATAGACCAAATGTTTTACCAGCAGTAACTTTTGTGTCCTTGCCTAGTCATTGTAAGGTTACTTAAAACAGGAAACATATATAAAGATAAGTTTCATAATTCACAGCAGAACCCAATATAAAGAAGGATAAGGCAGTGAGGAAACAGATGGATTCTGTGCATATAAAAAACGATCACATTATACTCCCTACGTCATTGTGAAATATTCAAGAAAGTACGGTTGTATAAGTTGAGCTTAACCATAACAGTAGATGTTCGAATGATAACTGCTGCAGTAGCCTTAGCTATATGGGTTATATCCTGCCAAGGATATAACAACTGGTCAGTTTTCAAAGCTTCAGGGCATGTTCCATCCACCAAAACTGTCAAGCAGCTTGAGATGACCTGACTAGAAGACACGTTTGGGCACAAAGCCTTTCAGACCTTTCCTGCCAGCAGGCTGAGCTTTGAAAAGGCAATGCTATGAGTAATAAAAAATAAATGTCCACACCTGGCATAAAAAAACACACCAAAAAACAAGAGGATGGCATGAGGGAGTGGCTACTGTAGCAGTGATCATTCAAACATCTACTGTTATGGTAAGTAAACATTACACAGATGTATTGTGTTCTTCATATTGATCACTGCTGGAGTAGCGTTAGATATATGGGTAGATTGCCATAGCTAACTATATTTGGGGGGGGAGTAGAAGGGTCCAGGAGCACGTGGAGAATGTTTCAAGTAAAGCTTGAGCTAAACCTATTGAAGGAATCAAGCTTATAGTACTTTGTAAAAGTATGCACAGAGGACTAAGTAGCAGCTTCTAGAATACTTCTAGAATCCAACACTTTCCAAAAACCCATAGATATAGCAAAGGCCCTGGTAAACTGGGCCTTGACCCTGCCCAGAATGGACTTGTCATGGTGAGTGTAACCAAAGCTAATAGCTTCAGACAACCATTTGGAAATAATGTTGAAACAGGTTGCCCCTTCTTCTTACTTTCACAAAAAAAATGACAATTGATCTGAATATCTGAAAGATTTAGCTCTGGTAAGATAGTAACTGAGTTGTCGTTGGACATCCAAGCTATGAAGTATCCTTTCTCCCTCATTTTTAGGTTCAGGAAAGAAAATGGGGAGATGAATAGTTCGGCTTAAATTAAACTTGGATACCACTTTAGACATAAACGATGGATTAGTTCTCAAGGAAACCCTGTCCCCATGGAAAATGAGGTAGAGATGACTCATGATAACAGCTTACAAATCAGACACCTTCTTGCAGAGGTCAGAGCAATCAATAAAACTGTTCTGCATGTTAAGAACCTCATGTCAGCCAGATTAGCTGGTTCAAATGGAGCAAGTGTTAGCTTCCCTAACACAAAAATAAGATCCCAAGGAGGGGCCACCTGTTTACTTGGAGCTGTCTTATACAAACCCCTTTCAAGAACACTTTATCATGAGACTGTCTTGAAAGAGAAGGATCCGTGGGCAGACATGTTGAAATGGCAGATAAATGATCCTTCATAGAGGAATAAGAAAGGCCATGGAATAGTAACACAGAAATACTGTAAAACCAGAGAATAACTAGCCTTGAATGGGTGCTGGTTATGTTCTTGGCTCAACCTATTAAATCTTTTCCATTTGCTAATATATTGTCTTCCAGTAGCAGGCTTTCTTGTCTCTATTAGTACCTGCTACATGTCCTCAAAAAAGAGGTACCTAAAAGGAATTAAGACCCTATCACCCAGGCAGTCATTGAAGGATGAGTGACATTGGGGTGAATAAAACAACTCTATTCCTCAGTGAGTAGATCTATTCTGGGAGGAAGTCTGTGGTAATTGCCTCTGGCCATTTCCAAAAGAAGGTGAACATGGTGCTAGAGGGGGAATGAAAAATTTTATTGAATCATGCAGTCTTGCAATGCTGAAATTGAAATTCCTAGCCACTGCCAAAAAGTCTTACATGTAGAAATTGATGTTACTGCTTTGTACTTCAGATTGACTGATGAGGAAACATCATCATCTAAAAGTAGCCATCAATGAATTCATATGGGGAAATAAAGGAAAGGTTGTTCAGGTGACGTCTTATGAGCCTTTTGAATTTTGCGTATCAGGCCATCTACCCCTGGTAGGAAATTTGTGAGATCTTTGGCACTTTATTAAGAGGGGGGCACAGAAAGCACCACTGGGTGAGGATTCCCAAAAAGCTAAAAGATGACCTACATTTGCAGAGAGAGTTTCTGGACAAGTTCAGTGGGACTTCACAGGCAGATTGAGTTTCTGCCGATGCCCTACAATGCTGCATACAAAGATGCAACTGCTTCTTCGGGCACTGGAGGTTATCTGAAGGGAAGATGGTTAATGGTAGACTGCCCCTCTCATTGTCCACTGGCAGTCAAGAAAGACTTTACCATTTTAGAAATTCTGCCTATATGGGCTGCCATTTACTTCTGACAAGATAAGTTTAGAGACAAAAAGTTAATCCTCAGTTCAAACATCCAAGCTATAGTACAAGTTCTTCAGAGTAGATTTTCTCATTCAAATAGAGTCCAGTCTGTTTTGTATACACTTCTTATTATTATTTTAAATGTCAATTTAATTTTTTTTCAGCTAAATGTGTCACTAGTGCTCAAAATAACATAGCTGACAGCTTATCATGTTTCCAGTTTTCCATGTTCTGACTTTTGGCTCCAGAAGCAGAGAAACTACCCACACTAGTTCCACCCTAGATTTGACTTCTTACTGAAGATTAATGGTCTCCTTTATGCGTAATTCTTAGAATATTGGCATGCATATGTATATGCTTTGTGCAAATTCAAAGATTTGTATTCACAGTTGCCAGATAGTGATCAAATTTGGACCTTAGAAGTTCTTCTAATCTGCTACTTTCTACACAGATGTTTATTACCAGGTTTCCCCAGTTTGCTTTTAATACAAGTTGCAGCTTTGGGATGGTTGACCATATACTTATACTTTCCTAATTTTGTGACCCATTGGTTGATAAGCAGATTATGGAAAGGTTACAGCCAAATGCAGGTGAAAAACAGAGATAAGCAACAATAGGGACTCAATTATTCCTGGCTGCGATAAAGGAGTTAATGACATCAATTAAGGATTTTCATTCTATATTCATGGACAACAGTACTTATTTGGCTGTATGCTTGGGTGTTTAGAGTCAAAAAATTATTACAGTCTCTTCAGTGGGATGATATTATAAAACCACACTTACTGGTAGTGGTTTGTCTAAAGAAGTACAAATACATCCAAATGAGTAGAGGCCAAAAATTCTTTTGGTAGAATTCAAAAACCTTAGCCTCATGTCCAGTTCAGTGGGTCAGAGCAATGCATCAAATACTTTGGCAGGTTCCACTGAAAAAATTGGTTTTCATATTGATATATGGTCAGCCTTTCTCCCTTTTAGAAATTAATGTGATGCTGATGCAAGCTTTCAGAATAGGCCAGGCAACAGACCTAGCAAAGGAGGGGACACCTGCAAAATTAATAAAGAGCAAACAAAACCAACAGCCCAAAGATGGAGGAGAGCAGCTAAATGTGCTGATAAACCAAAAGACTTCAGTCACAGTAGCAAAAACGGCACAACACGACCATCCGTGTACAAACAGGTTTATTAAGTCCAAGCTTTTGAGCTTTTTGACTCACAGAGGCAACAATGGAGCTGTTTACCATGGTTCAGACCTGAATTCTATCAGCGAGGATGTTTCTGGTGTCAATGTAAGGTCTCCTAAGGTAGCTAAAGAGCTTTGGCTCGAAAGCTTGGATTTAATAAACCTGTTTGTACGTGGATGGTTGTGTTGTGCCAATTTTGCTATTGAAATTAATAAAGAGCACTGGCATATGTAAGTCAGATGCCTCTTTAAGCTGCATTAGATGGTTTAATTATTATGGTTGCTTACCCATTTAGGTCCCCACCTGCGTATGATCATAGGACACTCCTACATGAGCAATGCAGCCTCCAGAACACCAGCCAGACCTAATGGATTGAATCCTGGCATTGATCAGACTAAAGACATTGGTCAGGGGGGACCACTAGCTACCAGGTAGAACTCATGTGCCTTAAAGGCACTTAAAGTGGGAGGCTGGTATAATGGTTAAGGTGTTTACATTATAGACACAAGGTGCAGGGTTTAATTCTCAGATGGGGCTTGAAATGGCTCACAGGGGCAGTGAGCCTAGTACTAATCTATGATCCTATGATGGACAGTAGTGTTACAAGAGTACTCAGGATTATCATGCTTACAGCTTTTACTAGTCATTGAAAGACAACTTAATTCTAACAGACTGCCTGATGCATTAATAATTCATTTAGGTGACAATGATTTATGTTACATTCCAAAACCCATCCTTCTTGGTAAGTTTTTGGCAGACTTATCTTTATTACGTGTAAGGTTCATTTATATCCAATTAGTTTGGTCAGCGATTATACCTAGATTGTGTTTGAGGGATGCCTGTAAGCTTACTGCATTTGAAATTATTGGCAATTTTTGAAGCAGTAGATTTCCAGAGCAGATGGATAGACTGATTAGTTAGCATTGGAACATTCTGATTTAAACAGACCTGATGCCGATATTAATTGACTGATGGCATTCACCTGAGTGACTCAGGATAAGATTTGTGTATTTTACAGTTAGAGCTGTACTTTCAAGACTATTTATTCAAAAAACAAAAACAAATAAAAAAAAAAAAGAAAAGGAGGAGTGAGTGAATTAATATTACACGGCTCCAGAAAAGTGGGGTACATGCTGGTGTATGAAGGCCACCCCCCCCCTTTCATCCCTGTGTTTTTCACAAGCTACAGGAAATGTGTATACCCCACCAGGATGAATTTGGACAAATAAAATTATGATTCATGGCACAGCTGAGGAGGCATTGTTTACGCCACTTTGTTGGTGGGAGAAAAATGGCTGGCAAGGTAAAGGTCTCATTTTGGTTTTTAAACTCAGTTTTCAGATAAGTTGAATATAATGTGCTAGAAAAAAAGTTAAAGGTTTTGTTTTTTTGCAAATGATTTTATTTAATTAAATGGTCACAAAGGCTAACATTATCTGTGTCATTTTTGTGCTAGAGATGGTGTGGAATAGACAGCTCTTAGGCAGTTTTGAATACAGTTCCTTACCAATGTCACCCAAAGCCAAGGTACTCTATTGTTGTTCCATCCAGACTTTACTGACACATAAAGCATTCTGAAATTTCAGAATAGAAGTTTCCAAAACAAATAATGAACCCTTTTTATTTATTTTTGGTGCAGGGAGAAAATAACCTTCTGGTAGAGAACAATACTGAACAAAATACAAGTTAAATGTTGAAATACAGCAGAACTACATTTGAGATAAAATTTTTGAAAGAGGGTAATATCAGAAAAGTTGGAAAGAGCAGTCCAGCTACAGTTTTTAAAATAATTATGTAAGTATATGCATAGAATAATCAGTGCTAGCAGGTGCAAAGCTACACAGTAGCAAGCATCAGTGTTAGTTGAATATCCTGTTTTCCTGGAAATAGTTTTTTGTTTATTTATATATGTAGCAATTTTGGTCTACTTTAATGTCTATCACAAATTATTTTTTTTTAATGCAAAATATCAGTGTAAGTAAAATGTCACACTGAACAACTTACATATGGCAAAAATGAAATAAACAGGTGATTAAACTACATTTCATGGTAGAAGAATAAACAATCTGAGGAGGTATAGCCAGAATATCCCTGAATGAAGGGTACTTATGGGACCGCTTAAAAAATATTTCCAAATTACGGACCCTAAACCTAGGAGAGCAGCTGACTTTAGATATCCATCATATGGCAAACTTACACATGGCAAGCAAAATGAACCCTTCTGATAATGAATATTGACAGCTTCACAGCAAACAGACTGTCACCTGACTGCCAAAGGGATCATTCGGTTAATAGAGCACGAGCAGCTTTACTATGTAAACAGGACCAAGGCTAGGTAGACCTTTGAAGTTAAGGTATATCTTAAACCACGTACATATCAGTGACTTGCAGCTATAACTGTTCTGACAGCAAACGTATTACATGGAACATGAGACATACTGACCAGAAGTCCTTCTGTTATTACATCTGCTGCAGTCTTACACAACAGCAATTCATGAATCTCCATCATAGAATCAGAAGATTTAATTAGGTTCCTCATGTGAGCAATACTCTTAAGTTAAAACTATCATGAACTTACAGTAGTAGACTTAATAATTTGGCTGTCATCATGAATCACTCCCAGATCAAAAACAAACAAAATCCATTATATTCTCTATGTATATAATTATAATAACTGTGGAGCATGGAGAGGTAGACATGATGGATAGGTAATGGCATGAATTAGAATTTCTTCAGTCTTGGCAAGGATGAATTTTCCTAAGACATACATTTCAGCATCTAAGTTAAGACCTTCCTGTTAATGAATGAATTTGGAATACTCAGCAACATTAAATGCCACTGAACTGAGTACTGATTTTGTAAATGTCTTCCTTAAATAATGCCACGTATGAGGTTACCCTGTGTACAAAGCTTTCATGGCAATTGCTGTCAATCTTAAATTTGATTTATGCATGCACAGCAGCATCTAGAAATCCCATCAAAAACTAGGTACCCTATGGAGAATAAAGAAATTCCTAGCAAACTCTGCCAAGTAAATCTAGCTACCACCTATCTCTTAGCCTCTGTTCTAAATGGAGCCCATGTCATGACTAATATGCAACCTTCATTTAGTTCTATATTTGAACAATGCTACAACAAAGTCACCAGATTCTCTTGCAACAAACCTTACCAGACCCAGCACTGCATAGCACTAAAAATGCTTAATTGCCTTGAGCTTCCTCACCAGTTGTCTTATATTCAGCTCATCTTAAAGAGAAAGTCCTTTATAAGCCATCCGTCTGCCTAGCATTATACTCTTATTCCAATACTATCTTCCAAACTCTCCCTTTCAGTCAAATGGCAAACCACTGCTTACTGTCTATGAACCACAAAGGATTGCTGGTGTCAGTCTCTGTTCTAGTAGTGTAGCCTGAACTTGGAACAAAATTCCTTAACAATCAGGTCTATCTCACAAAAACTTCCTTAACAATCAGGTGTATTTCACACCATCTTGTTTTCAAACCATTACTAAAAGACTTCCTTTCTGGCTAGGTCCCTGCTCCTCATCTGGGACAGAGCTCTCCTAGCACTCTTCAGCACCTTTCCTCTACTTTCGTTTAAAATTATTACATCATTTAACCTACTTTCCCCCTTGTAATACCTCACTTTATTGTACTTAAACTACTTCTAATAAGCATGACTGTATTACTATTCTATCACATCTACTTTATTAACACTTAAACTTGCTTATCTAGTCTAATACCTCACTATGTATTTCTTGAATTATTCCTACCTATGTTATACACCGCTATTCTATCTGTAAATTCTCAATACAATGCTTGTATATTGATGGTTGTGAAAATCAATACACATTTTGTTATACTGACTATTATGCTATATTTTCACTGAAACTGCATGATGAATATGTTATTGTAAATACTGATTGCATTAAATATGATAACCTGGAGCTTGTCTTCCAGGACGTGCTCTGAAAATTGGTATCTGTGGTGAGTCAGACTTTCCCAGTAAACAAATGTCAATAAGTAACAAAATAATTAATTATTCCACCCCCAACATCTGTACACATCCTTTTTGACCTATTCATTAATTTTTATTGTTTCTCTTTAGCCCAACCCATATTGCAGGGTATTTGCAAGCCTTCAGTCCAAGGATACTTGTCCTTGCCTAAAACTTCTTTAACCAGACTTACCATTATACTAGTAGATTTAGTAAGGCAGATTCTTTGTTGGTTCTTGACAGATGTAAGAATTGTATACTTGGAGCAATTGACCACTGATAGCCAAATCAATTTATTTTAGCAAGTAGGTATTTAGATAGATCTGTGATTATATCTGTAATTATAGTTTTTGTAATTGCAAGTGTACAAGTTTTACTTTGATGGCATGTGTACAAATCTTTAGTTTTCAGCTAGATTTGTTTTGGTTTCCTTCTGTACTGACACATCTAGATTGTTGTTATTCACTAAAGATATCATTACAAAGGTCTATCAACCAGTTAAGCTGTCTTGACCCAATGGCAATACAGGTGAACTAGAAACATGCACAAACATAACAACAGGGTCTTAGGTTCATATGTAAGTAGCAGGAAGTCAGTATGTAGACAATTACAAGCTTAGACAATAATCCATATTCAAAGGTTTCCTCCAACATCACTCTGGCTAATAGAAAATAGAGCAGAGAAGAAGTTGTAAGGCTGCTAATCTGCTTGACATGCAGATAATGTTTACTCCAGAGGAGGGGAATACACTAGGATATGAATCTATCATCTCAATATATCTCATCTGTTTATGAAGGTTTAGTTCCTTTAACTTGAAAAGCTACAGACAAATCCCCATGGAAGAGTATACAAGAGATTGAGTATAGAGAGACTGATGTCAATCTATCCCAATAACTAAGATCATTGAGGCAAATGATCTCTTTGTTTAAGAAACTCTGAGGTCTCTAAAGATGAATGATATGTTTAAACAAGTATATGCCAAAATAGAATTGCATTCAATAACGAGTCTATTAGATAACAGGAGAATTAATATCCCATTGGAAATTAGTAGAGCCCCATAGAAGTCTTTCCAAACTTCCAAGGGCACGTGATTGTCAGAAAATAAGGAACTATAAAAATGGCTGACTGGCTAGCTCTCTTAAGATGGTGTCTGATGGAGGGATGCTTCCCTACACAGTACAGGAATATGACTTGTTTTCTAAAACGAAACACACTATATTTTTTACATTTAATTCAAGATCATTGGCCTTGTCAGTATCATCTAACCCATGCTGGAGCAATTGTGACTCAACAGAACCTTGAACAATAACCCCATTCACAGCTGTCTGCAAACTTAGATAACTATAACCCAACGGAAATTCCAAGAAACTGATGGCAAATAGGAGACAGTCCAACAATATGCCTGTGGTAGGCCATCAAATATCTTGAATTTATATATTGTGTAACCTCTATCATAGGTTCATAGGCTCATAGGTAGTTACTAAGCTTATAGTCCAAGGGAACCACTGAGCTGCCTAGCTCAAAATCCTACTTGTCAACAAAGTTAATGTTAGTTAAAGTTAAAGTAAACTTTATTGTCATTCAGAAATCACACAAGTGCAATAAGTGAACAAAATTCCATATCTCCAGACTCAATGTGCAGATAACATATATACTATTTTCACAGACATTTACACATAAACACTTAGCTTTTACATCGTGGACATGCAGGTAGACAGACTAATACTGCACATAATTAGAAACACATTTTAACACTTTTCACAGTGAACACTTACTTGCATGAGACTTTAGTATTGCACAGGTGCTTGGTTAACACACTGCATTGATCCTTGTACAGAAAAAGACATTTGATTATTGCACTGTGAACATTAGAGCATTGCACTATGGAGCTTAAAATATTGCACTATGGTTAATTTAAGAATTCGCAACATGTATTGCACTGAAAAAAGAGAGATTTTACTGTATTGCTACTCCCCGAGATGGCATATATGTTACAGCCATGGTAAATATTGCACTAAGTATTAGATGACATTGGTAACCAGGTAAATGCACAATTTGAGATAAGCTACTACAGTTTCTAGAGAACCAGATGGCCATCATGGAGCATAGTTGTTCTAGAGTTCAGCAGCCTGATGACATCAGGGAAGAAGCTGTTCCTGAATCTCATAGCTCTGCAACATATGCTTTGGAAGAGCTTTCTAGATGATAGATGCATGAACAGCCTGTAAACAGGGTAAGTGCAGTCTTTAATTATTCTACCTCTGGCCCTGCTGAGATATCTGGATAAGTACAAGTCGTGGAGAGGTAGGAAGGTGGTCTTGATAATCCTCTCGGCTGTCTTCATCACTCTCTGGAGGGATTTGAACTCAGAAATAGAGCAGTGTCCATACCATACTCCAAGGTTGTTTGTCAAGATGCTCTCTATAGTACCTCTGTAGAAGGCAGTGAGAACTGTTGATGGGAGATTCACTCTCCTCAGCCTTCTTAAAAAGTGCAATCTGTGATGCACTTTCTTGACTATGGCATTTGTATTGGTGCTGTCTCATTAGGGGACTTGCTCAAGGTCACACAGTAGGCACATGAGGACTGATGGAATCAAATCTTGTATCATGGTAACCATAGGTAACCATGTATGTCAACGGTTACCACCTCAGTAAGTTTTTCAAGGAAAATAAAAAGGTTAGAGATGCAAGATCTTCCCCTGACCAAGCCAAACTGATGATGTCCTGATTAATGATGTCTGAAGTAATACATTCCATAGATGTACAATGAGGCTACTGAGACTAGTAAGCCTATAGTTAACAGGATCATAGATGTACAATGAGGCTACTGAGACTAGTAAGTCTATAGTTACCAGGATCTATGGTTGGGCCACTCTTATATAATGGCACTACAATGACTTTTTACAGGCTTGTGGAATGGAAACAGTGGAGACATTTAGAAGAGTTTAAGAAGGGGATCAAATAGGTCATATCTAATAATGATAAACAGGCAAGCCAGAAAGTTATCAAGACCCATGGACAAGGAGTTTTTAGCTTTCTAAAGGACTGAGATGACTTGCTCCACAGTAATTAAACTGGGAATTCTAAGATCGTGGAATCTGTGGAACAGCTATAGTTGTGAGTGGAGTAAAATTTGCTTTAAATTTCTCAGCTAGAATATTAGCTGTTTTGTTTGAGTTATAGTGGTCAGTATTATTGCAGACGAGCTTCAAACAATGTTGGGTGTTAGTTCCAAACTTCCTGACACAGTTAAAAATGTAGTTATTTTGGTGTGCATGACTATTTTAATTTCATGTTCAGCTTTGAACTTCCTAATAGTAGGTAGGGAGAATGAGGCATCTTATGAGCATTGCATAATTTCTTTCTCTTTTTATATAATTTATTAATATGGATATACCACCATAAGCCTTTACTTTTGTATGTCTCGTTATATTTGGTGTGGATGCAGACTGCTTTATCCAAAGAACTATCTTAATGTGAGTAAAAGTCAAAGGCATAGGCAGTAGCTTTAGTAAAGGAGACCATCCTATGAGGATTAGCATGGAATTTGTTTAGGTCATCAAGTAAGTGAAGAAGGCTTGCTTTTTAGAGGTCTGTTGATGAACTGCTGACAATGTTAAAAGGAAAAGTCATTAATTTGTGGATAGGTTTAACAAGGCAGTATCGCACATATGGACATGTGCAAGAAGTAGTCATGTTTGTAAGGACTAGATCAAGGATATAGGGACCCTAGTAGGCTGGTTACCTATTTGTAAAACAGAGTTAGCCTTTATAAAGTAAAGAAAGTATTGAGAATGTTGACCATTGGCAGTGTGGGTCAGCCAGTTTATTGACGGATAGTTGATGTCCCCTATAAACAGGTGTTGCGTTTAATGGAGATTTTTGCTAATGTGTTAAGATAGCTATCATGGTCAGAACAGGAATAGAAGACATTCTACAACTAGATGTGAAGTGGTAAATAAACTTGTTTAGGCTGACTTGGACATTTATGAATTCAATGTGGTGCCTAGAGGACTTGGTCCTGAGGTAATGATATCCTTGACAAATACTGATACTCCCTCCATAATTACCAGGAGGTCTGAAGACATGATAGGCATTATACCCAGAAACAGAAGGAGTTCTTGCATTGTTCTAAAACCATGTTTTTAACTACATACAATAATGTGTTCAAATTGCAGATAAGTCTCAAATTTGGGAAATTGTGTCATGTCTTCAGAACTACAGTACGTTAATGTGCTCCAAACTAGATGATACATTGCAATGTCTAGCAGGTGGAGCATGCTTAAATAAGGAACAATGGTGGTAGCAAAGGCTTTTGCCAGAATGCAAAAACCTTGGAAAGAAATATGCAGAGAATCATATTAAAAACAGGGAGGCTTGTCCATCATCTTATCTCAAGCTGACACAACCCAGATCGCTTTAGAAGGACAAAAGCTACATAGGCAAGTATTAAACACAATTGTCTATGCTTGAATTTTTTCATTATTATGTGTGATTGCAAAATTCAGTGTCCTTCCTACCTCAAGACCCATGCATAGCAACTTCAGTCATATTTTTCTGCATGTCCCTCTGTGTAAAGAACCTAAGTTCATTCACCCACATGTTGACCACTGTCAGGCAATGCTGGATTATAGGCTTCATTGACATGGGCTGGAATTGAACATTATAATGGACCTATTTATTTGGTATAGCAATAACAATGGATTTTAGACTAAACTAGAAGTAGAAGCAGCTGGGCATATTTCAAACATGTAGACCTGGAGTTTCAGCTCCATTAGCCCCCTTATTTTGTCAGCTTTGCTATCAGATCAGTATCTTATTTGTCAGGATAGAGAGTTATAAGATCTCTTGTTAGATCACAGATCCTGGGTTTAGAAAGACAACTAACTGCTGTCCTATTCTTATCCAGCCTAGCTAGGGAGGTGTCTATCTGCCTGACAATTGAACCACCTCTTACTAAAACATTATTGTGGGTATATGACCTTTCAGTGGCTCTTAGGGGCTTGCAGTGTTCATCCTTCTGACTGTTAGAGGTGTTTGCACTGGCTTTGGATATACAAAGTGAGGATAGGTGTTATTGCATAAATTAAATGCAGAGGTCTCTTGTTTGTAATGTTCACAATGTCAAGCTTAGAAAGAGATAGGGATACCTTTTGCTACTGGGATGCCAGGCTGTTCCATTAAATACAGTGATGAAAAATTCTGTCATTGTGTGCTGAAAGCATGTTAGAGGATGAAGGTGTTTAAGAAGGAATCACTAGGCAGTCTCAGAATAGGATAATTTTTCCCTGATTCTTTACTTATGGTCAATCAATGAACATCTTCAGCCATGCTAGTCCCCTCCCTCCCTCTGGGGCACACAATCAGGCACATGTTGAACTGATTCTTCTGGTGGTCAGAGCCCTCCATCATAGATCACACCACTAATGGAGAACATTCTACTGTTCTAATGGTAACACTACAGATAATGAAGTGTTACCACCTGAGTACAACATGCACCAGCTGGATCGTGCTTCCAGGAAGGCGGTGGGTTAGCTGTACTCTATAAATCTGAGTTGAATGTCACCATAGATGTAATACAACCACCTCAGATTAATAACTCAGAGATTCTTGAAACCAAATTGCAACTTAATAAAAATAAATGCATTAATATGATCTGTATGTACATTCCCCCAGGTAACAATATATCTACACTTGAAGATATCCTGCACTGGCTATCATATCACTACCCCCAAAAAACCCTACTACTTGGAAACTTTAACATAGACCGGGGTGCGTGTTCCTCAGAATCCCCAACCACCCATATTAACCTGCATGCATTTACACAAATCATATCCACCCCTACCAGGATAGGTAAACCCAACCAATAAAACAGCATACTTGACTGGGTACTCATAAATAGCCATCCCCAACTGTACACCTCTGGTACCCTCCCTGATGGCCTAAGCAATCACCTTCTCACATATGTAATTAAGCACAAAGCCATTAATTCCCAACAACCCTTACTCAGAAAGGTTAGAAACAATAAAAACGTTGACCCTGCCAAATTCCAACAAGAACTAAACTCATGTAATTGGTCTATTCTAAAACACCTCCACTTAGAGGAAGCAGTAGCTTACTTTAACAACAAATTCCTTGAGATCCTTGATTTGCATGCACCTGTTCGTTCAAACAGAGCAAAGGCAAAAACTGCTCCATGGCTTTCTAAAGAGTCTAAACTCAAAATTACCCTTAGAAACAAAGCATGTGCTTTATGGCGTTTTTCTAAAGATCCCCAAGATCACATTAAATACAGGCAATGCGGGAACAAAACTAAAAAATCCATTTTACAAGACAAAAAGCAATACTACTGTAATTTGCAGACAGTAAATCAAAATAACCCTCAGAAGTTTGGGGCAAGTTTAAATAATCTACTACATCCTAGGCAAACTTCAACCCCAATCCCTGCTGCTACTATTGATAAAACCCCTGAAGATGTTTCTGACAGTTTTAACCAATTCTTTACTGAGACAATTCAAGCCGTAGCTAGCCAACTGCCTCCTAGCTCCACTGGTCCTGAAGTACCACCCCTAGAAACCTACTCGTGTTCAGCTTCCAACAAGTCGCCATTTCACTTATCTGTACCTTGATCAAAAAATTAAAACCCACTGCACTTTCTGCTGATCAACTCCCTGCTGAGTACCTACAAAAATCAGCTGATGCTATTGCTTACCCCGTCTCAATACTAATCAGTTGAACCATAGTAGAAGATAAAATTCCCACCATCTGGAAAATATCCTATGTAATCCCACTTCACAAAGGAGGCAGCTCCACTAAATTCTCCAATTACAGGCCAATAGCTATACTCTCTCCACTTGCAAAGATTATGGAAAAATGTATTCACAGACAACTCATGCACCACCTAATCCAGAATCACCTTATGGCAGACACTCAGCATGGCTTCTGTCCTCATCACAGCATTACTTCAGCCCTCCTAGTCTTTACCAACACCATAAACCATAATCGCAACAATAATTATATATCCTTAGCCCTCTTCTTGGATCTTTCCAAGGCATTTGATATGGTTGATCACCGACTTTTAATCCACATCCTGCAAACATTCTGTCTAGATACTAGAGTCCTTCAATGGTTTCAGTCCTACCTGAATGATCGACAGCAGACTGTCCTCTGGTAGAACAAATTCTCTAATCTTCTACCTAACACCCTTGGAGTACCACAAGGCTCTATACTAGGGCCCTTGCTGTTCTCCATCCTCATTAACGACCTTTATACTGTCATCCCAAAAGTCAGCTGTATCCAATATGTTGATGACTCTTCTCTGATTTTCTCGGCCACATCTCCAATAGAGTTATGGTCAGCTACCCAGACCACATTTAATACAATAAAAAAACTGGCTTTCTGAACGTCATCTGATCCTAAGTCCCAAAAAAACTAAAATGCTGTTATTTTCACCAACACGTAGGTCTACCGCTTTCACCTTTACCATAAATTCAAATGATGGCACAATAATCTCCCCTGACCCCTCTACAAAACTATTAGGTGTCATCATAGATAATAATCTAAAATTCGACCTACATGTTAACCAAACTATTAAAACCATCAATAAAAAACTAGGGTCACTTTACAGAATAAAAGCCTTCCTAACCCCTCCAGCTAAAATTGCCATAGCTCGCTCTCACCTTCTTTCAACCCTTCTGTATGCATCCCCTCTACTCTCAAATTTAAACAAGACTATTCTTAACAAACTCTCAATTTGCTACAACCACATTGCCAGGTTTGCCACTGGGCTGCCTTTTAGGACACATCATTGCATCAATCTAAATCAGCTTGGGTGGCTTGAACTACCCAGCCTAATCCAGTATAGCCAACTGATTATGGCCTATAAAATCCTCTATAATCCGGACATTACTCCTGCACTTAAAAATATTATCACCCCCTATAACAATCCTATACCACTTCAATCCTCTAACAAACTACTAATTCAGACTAGAAAGATTAATAACACAGCCGGTGACTGTCTCTTTGCAAACTCTGTAAGTAGACCCTGGAACTCTCTTCCAGATGATATTACCTTACTTTCTACCTTAGGTCAATTTAAAACTAGACTCAAACAACATTTGGCACTTAACTGGCTATGTCAATGTATCAAGCCTGGCTAACTCTCTCTAGAATGTGTAAAAATCTGTTAACCAGTTTACTGTGTAATTTAATTTAATCCTGACTTACGCTCAGGATTAGCTCTAACCTGTGGAACTTGTTTAACTTGCTTACTTATGTAATCACTGTAAATAGTCTGTTTGTAATATGTAATGTTGGTATTATGTAATACTGTATCTGCTTACCCTTGGAGCTTTTCTTCCCTGGGCCTCCACTGAAAATGGACATGCATCCAGTCAGACTATCCCGGTCAACAAATGTAAAATAAAAATAAAAAATAAAATTCTTAGGGCAATCAGGAAAATTGAACCAAATAGGAAAAACAGTTTGGCAGGTACCATGTAATGTTGTTTCATCCTTTTGTTTTCCTCAGAACAATGAAGACATTGTTTTTAAAATCAAGTCAAGAAAGCAATCATGACGTCCATCAATACACATGAGTTATACCTTTCTCTGTTCTATAATGACTCAATTAATAATAGCCAAGGAGTCTGCTTCTGATATGAAGTGAAAATCAATACTGAAACACCTTTCAGCACTGTCTTTAGTTATGTTCTTTTCCTTGTACTCTGAACCTCACTCTCAGACAGCTGTGAACCACCTATAGCATTTCTTTCTTCTATGCCTCTTATATTTTTCACATATATGTAGAGTTCCCAATGTTACTCAAGTATGTTCAGTCATACAAATGGGGGATGCAACTTTTCCCTGCCTGCTTCACATAAGGTGCCTGAAATATCAGTTAAAAGATAAATTTCTGTTTAGTCATTTAGTCAAGTCTGTCTGTTTGTGACCTCACTGAATTAAGTTCACCAGGTTTGTCTGTCCACTATGTTTTCCTTAAGATATTTTACATTTGCATTCATCCGCGGTAGTGGTGCTGTGGTAGCGTTGTCGCCTCACAGCAAGACGTTGTCCCATTTGATTCTCAGCTAGAGCGTCTTCTGTGTGGAGGCATGCATGAATGGGTGTGCCTTCGTTGAAGGTTGTGCGTCAGGGCTGGTAACTCGGCATGTAAAAATCCACTACAAAACATTAGCGGACTGGAGTTCCGCTGTGGCGACCCCTAACCGGGATAAGCCAAAAGACACAACAACAACAAAAACATTTTTGCAACCCTCTTCTTCTTCTTTTGATTCAGTCTTTTTCACCATCAGTATCTTTGCCAGTGAATCATGGATTTACATTATTTGAGTTTTTGCCATCTGAATTTTTTCCCCTAAGTATTGATTGAATTAATCTTACAGTCCTCATAATTCTCAAACATTTCTTCAAAACAATACTTCAAAAGCAGTGAGTTTCTGGTGCACAACCTTATTTGTAGTCTGCTTTTCATACAGCCATGTGATATTATTGGAAAAACATAAATTTGACCATACTAACAATGTGATATCTTTGTATGTTAATATTTTATCCACATTTACCATAGCTTTCCTTCAAAAAGAAAGCACTTTTTAATGTCACAGTAGTAGTCACCATCTGCAGACATCTTCAGGCATCTTTATACCTTGAAAAAGTTAAAATTGTCACCGTTTTCACTTTTCTTGTTGAATTTCTGCAAAGACATGATTGGGGTAAGTGACCTATTGTTAGCTTCTTTCTTCTGAGCATCAAACCAATTTTACACTTTCTGCTATCAGCTGCATCACCCAACTCTTCAAGTCCTCCTTACTTTCAGCCATTAAAGTGGGATTGGCTGTGTACATGATGGTATTAATACTTCGGCTGACTCTGGATTCCAATATTTGATTCATAAAACCTGACATTTCACAATGATATATTGGTGTTTCAATGAAATACGTATATTAACAATATACAGATGTTTTGTCCATTTACATAATCTTTAACTAATTGGTCCTTCCATATTCGTTTCTAACTTCTAGTTCTTGACCGTCATATAGACTACTCAGGGGACAAATCAGATGACCTACCTACTCCCATTTCTAAAAGAACTTATTACAGCTTGTTAAGAGTCTCAAAATCCAGGGCTATAGCACAATGAACAAAAAGTAGAGATTTTTCAGGTACTTCCTTGCTTCTTCTAGATGTTGTTAATCTGATATCTGGTAAACTCGCCTTTTCTGGCAATTCTGAGCATATATAATGCTGAAGTCTAGCTTACAAGATCTTAAACATTACCTTGTTAGCTTGTGAAAGAATTGCAATTGTTTGATAACTTGAGCACTTTTTTTGCCTTGCTCTTTTTGGAACCAGAATATAAATGGACTTTTTCCAACCTATTTCCAAATGTTCTGGCAATTTATGGACAACAATGTAGCAGCCTCATTTGCAGGGTTTAAAACTATTCAGCTGAAATCTCATATTTTCAACAGACTTGTTATTTTAAGACCTTTTATTCTACAATACACCTGGAAGTGTGACTCTAGATCAAAAAACATATGCACCATCATATCTGTGATGCTGCCAACCCAGCTAACTGGAATTTTGTAAATAATTCTGTAATTTGTGAATATTGTTATGATTTATACAGAACTATATGTTCTGTACTGAGCTTCAAGAATGTAACCACAGTTTATCCTACTGGAAAAAACAGAAATGTATATAAACTATATACCTGTGCAAATGTATGGTTTAATAGCAGAATCTGGAACATACAGAGTTAACTTGCAAAATTTCAAGAAAATAATTTGCAATGAAATGTTTTATGATTGTGTGTCTCTCAGTTTCAATGCAGCAAGCAGACACAATGTCTAGAGCTAGAAGTTTTTCTATTGTCTTGAAAGTAGTTTTAATTACTAGGTTTAAAATATAAAGTGTTTTATTGTTTCCTAGCAGTTGCACATCTGAGAGATATGTACTTCTCACACAGAGATGATAAAATTGTGTTGGTATCTGTTAGCCTGGGAACTGAAAACAAGTGACAATGAGTGATGTCATCCAAGTTGACACAGCAGGAATGTCTGATAGTAATTTAAGAACTCTCTCAGAGAAAGACTGTACATTTTGTATCTTGTCTTAGACCTAGAAACATCCATTCAGCACTTCAGCTTGTGTGTTACTCTGTTAGTAAGATTTAGGCATAGTATTTCTTTCAGAGATAGATAGGAATATAGTAAGGATTGGTTTAGATGTATTCTGTATTTATTTGAGACTCTTCTGCAATGTTGTTTTAAAATATTTCCTGTGATTCTGAACTCTACAGTTACTGTGTTGTTTGAGTATTGGCTTGTTCATTTATTATTTATTATTAAATATATTTAAACCTATCTTTGTGGTTGATATTTATGAGACATATTTAAGCTCTCAGAGTACTTGCATACTTATTTGGTGACACTGTACAGGCCACTTCTAAATGACCTTATTCTTGGTCAAACATTATTTGGATAATAGTAACAATACACAGTAGGACTGGTCACCCTTTGTAAGGGCCTTTAAGTAGCTGATAAGTAGGAGTTGGTGGCAGTGATAACTACTTTTTAGTCTGGGCAGAAGTGGGCATAGCTAGTAAACCTGTGCTAGCTTTCCCCAGGTGTTTGTGTGTGTGTGTGTGTGTGTGTGTGTGTGTGTGTGTGTGTGTGTGTGTGTGTGTGTGTGTGCGTGCGTGTGTGTTTGTATATAAATCAAATCTCAAAGTGTGTGTGTGTGTGTGTGTGTGTGTGTGTGTGTGTGTGTGTGTGTGTGTGTGTGTGTGTGTGTGTGTCTGTGGGTGGGTGTGGGTGTGTGTCAGCTACTTGGACAGGGACATGAAGCACTGGTTGTACAGAGAGGGTGCTCAAGGTCTTGGCTTGACCCCTCAGCTGAGACCTTAACCCTATAGCTGTGCCAGTGGGGAGTCTTATTGGGGTTCTGAAGATAGATGGAGAAACCAGCCCCAGACTGACTGTAATCTCTGTGTGCTCTTAAGGCAAATTGTACTTTACTGTGTGTGTACTTGTCAACCTCCAATTGTGTACGTCCCTCACGGTTGCCAGTGGTGAGTATTGAGGCTCCTTGATTACTGGGCCAATGCAGGGACATCACGGTTTTCATACAGTTCAATTATTCCTGCCACTTTTTCTTAACATTTTCCATTCCATCTATGTAACTTTCTTCCGTATTTTTTATCATGCTCAGTTTTGCATGGAAGTTTTCTTTCACATTACCATTCTTTATTGTTCTCATTTTCTTATTTCTTTGCTTTTCTTTGCATCACTCATTTAAATATACCCACTCCTTCCTCTTTCTTTTTTAAACTCTATATTGAGTTGAACATAATTTGCACTCATTTATTTTCTTTGTCAATTCTAAAACCAGCACAGACAGGAGATTTTCAATCTTAATCTAATTTTCTGCTACTTCTTGGAAAATACCATAACGTTTTATTCATTATTCTTCAGACACTACATCTATCAGATATAATCCCTTAAATCTGTTTTCCAAGAAGCAGCTAAACACTGGTATCAAGTGGATGATAGAAGAACCCTACTTTCAGTCATATGTCAAAAGCCAGTAGTTATACCTAGCTTCTCTGCCACATCTAAAAAACTGCTCTAGATGTATTCTGTTGAATTTCTTTGATTTCAATGGGAAGAAATAGCTTGTATGATAGTTTACTTAATTATATATGCTGAACAGATATTCTATGTGTATTTTAATTGGATGTGTACATTTTATTGAAATACTACATGTAAAAACTAAAGAAGCAGGACATAATTCATGTGAGCATATCTTGTACAGTTTCATTTTCATCGTGTCACCACATCTTTGGCAATTTCATTTTCATCCCACTACTTATCTTTACATCAAGCAAACATTGGAAATTACTTGTAAAGCAGCAATAAGGGCCCTAGCTGTTGAAGCTCAGTTGGAACTTTAATGAAGTAAAGGGAATTATGTTCTTTGATAACATGTTGAATTCTAATACAGTACAATAGCATCAGCAATGGAAGCTTTTTTATTAGAGCATTGGGGCGGAACATATCTCTGAATTATCAATATATGCATATAATGCATAATTTAATATGCCCCCATTTTTTTTTTTTTTTTTTTTTGTGGAGTAGCAGAGGCCCTCTTAAAATGCTTTTCAGGGGAGCTGTTCTACCTAAACCTTACCTTTTTGGATAATTTTCTCCAAGGTCATTTCAAGTCGATGGAAATTAGTACTTTATTTACTGTAGGAATTTCCAAGATATGCCTATTCTCTTACCTTCCTATTCAGTAATAAAACTGTAGTGGGCATATTAGTAAATTAATGATGAACATAAAACAACAGTGCACCCACCTGTATTAATAGCAATTCACGTATATGTTTGCTTATCTGAAGAGGGTTGCTTAGTGTCTGTGGATTTCTATCACTTAGATAGTTACTGTGCCACAACAGCTCTTTTCTGAAGTCCAGCTTCTTTTAAAATCAAAATGAAAATCAAATGCCCAAGTAGCAAGGTACTTTAATGTTTCCCAGTACGAAGTATATATGTAAGTGCAACTTAGTCTTGTAAAATAAAATGCTTGAAGGACACTCACTAGTCACCGTTCAGTGATCAAGACAGAGTTAGTCAAACACTAGTTTTCATCACTAATATATTTCACCTTATTATATTGACAGCACTGCACTCAAATACAGTGTCATTAAAATAAAATTACCTTTTCCATGAAACTGCACATAATATTCATCTTTTGTGGGTGCCTTATTTATTAATGTTTTAAGCCCTTTGCTGTTGTTAAAGCATAGATGTTATACATTAAGCAAATTTATTTTTCTGTATGTTCTTCTGAAAGGGCAATGGTTTTCTGAACTGCTTTTAACAGAGTAGCTTCTATCAGAGTTTTGCTTTTTACTACATTTAGAGTCTCCTGTCACAAGTTAAGAAAGTGTTTTAGTACATGAAAGTGCTTTCATGGCTCATACATTTTAATGTTCTTCTATAACATCAGAATGTTGAGAAGTCAGCAATGATGATATTTATTTATTTACTTATTTATTAATGTAACATTCGTTAACTGGGTAGGTGAACTGGTCCAAGGATGCTTTTCAGTCACTATCTGGACCAGAGAGGCCAGACAATACAACTAAACATGCAACAGAATGTAGGGGTATTTACATCAAAATTCACATCGGCATTGTCCATAACATAGTTGCAGATATAGCACAGTATAGAATTATCATTAAGGAACAGACAGTTTTGACTTTTCTGGCAGGTGCAGTTCATTTGTGGTTGAGCAAATCAGCTTATAATGGAATTCCAAAGTAGCATATTAATGACAGCAAGAGCTAAATTAAAATTAGGCCAGAAGATAGAAAGCATAATTGTTCCTCTTCTTATAGGTGCTTTCTAGACCACATGCCTGATAATACTGACAGCCAAGCTGTTTTATCGGGTGGTTTATTCATTTTAGTTTGAAGCTAGTAAGTATGTTCACTTGCCTTATTTCTTCTGGGAGTTTATTCCAATTGTAAGATAACATTTTATAGAGAATGCTTTTTCAGTTGTGGCCAGTTTGTATGGGGGGGGGGGTTCTGACTAATTGAGTGCCGTCTGTATTTCTAAGCGTATAATTGTAATCCCTAATAAAGAATGTGGTCTTTAAATATTGACAATGTCCAGTATTAAAAAACTTTTAAATAACAGTGTTAAGTAGAACCACATTTCTTGCTGAAACTGTAAACCATCTACCATTCTTTGTTTTAGTGCAATGCTGTTCTCTATTGTTAGCCAGGTTGACAAAGAGTATACTTTATTTTTGGTGGTTTATAATAATCTGGTATTGGCAGTGGAGTTTGCAACAATAAGGAGCAGCCCATTTTTTATCCTAGGAATGATTACACTTATGGGTATGGAGCTTCTGGCTTCTGGAGTGAGGAGGGTGGATATTGAATTTCTGCTTTCAGTTGTCTAGTAGTTCGATAACTTGGGTTTCCGCTGGAAGAGTCAAAGAGAAAGAAGCGTACTCCTAAATATCTTTGAGAGGTAGTTGTAGACAAAATAGTTACCTGAGTGGTCAGTGATAATAGGAATAGGGGCCCTGTAATGGGAATAGGGCCACTATAATCTTTTGAGCTGTGCCAGTTGGCATGGCAGCAGCCTTCCTGCTATTTACGTTTGTTGTTAGCTGACCAGTTTTGAAGTACTTCAGAGTAAAACAATGGTTTGCAGAGATGTCATGAGTTGATTTCCAATGTCTAGTAAACATCACATAATCTGCATACATTATGTTGTCAATGTTAGGAGGTCCAGAGGGATATAATAAATAATGAGAATAAAAGTGGTCCAGGGACTGACCTTTGTGGAATGTCACATGATATTTTTCCATTTAGTAAGGAATCATAAGCTCCTTATATAGTGCAGGACTAATTGAATAGGTAGCTGTGACACCACTGTACAACCTGTATAAGTACAGCTGTTGTCTGTGAGGTTATTTAGGAATTGTTCATGACTGACTGCTTAGAAGGCTCTTTTCAGACTGGGAAATATTGCATCAGTCATCAGACCTTGATCTGTATTGTTAATATTTTTATCAATGAGCAAATATAGTGCAGTTAAGGTACTGTAATTGGAATGAAAAACATGTTGTTTAGCAGTCAGTATATCATGTTTAGAAAGATACTCTAGTGTCTGTCTATAAATAATCTTTTCAAGTATTTTTGCTAATGGGCATGTGTGGCAATAGGGTGGAAGTCTAAGGTATATGCTGCTCCCTGTGTTTTAGGATGAGATATAAGTAGTTCATATTTAAAATTTTAGATATTTTGTAGTAAGGGATAGGTTAAATATAAATGTAAGAGGCTTACAGAGAATAGACTACCTACACTGACGATGTTGAGGATAGACAGTGTAACAAGTGATTGTAAATGTAATGCATCTTTCCTGACAGTTCTTCTACCCTTTTCTTGGTGACAGTTTTGAAGCAGAAAGGGGTGTGGTATTATATTAGTTTGTGAAGGGCTACAGAAGGTGATACTGGTTGAGTATGCGTGAGATCTGAATCAATGTGTGATGGGGGATTGGATATATTTCTAGTTATAAGTTTAAACATTACTAAGGGAAGTTTAGATGCAGATGACTGTTTGGGAAAGACTCTTTCATTACAGATGGATTTGATACAGTGCCAATATTGTTTGGGCTGACCAAGGGGCTTTAATAATTGTTTTGATACCTATTCTAGCTTTTTGCCTGAGGAAAAAAATGTTGCAATTAAGGTTATTCTCTTTAAATTCATGTAATAATTAGATATATCTTAATGTGGTTTGGGTGTTGATTTACACATAGAAAGTACTACTAAATTGTACTGAAAATTTCTGACACGATTATGAATAGGAGTTCTGTATGTCTCTAAATAAGTACTCTAACAAGAACTAAAGCATGTACTGCTCATGCAAGTGTTAATGAACATAAACAGAGGAAAAGAACATAAACCCAAAGATGTGAAATTCAAATCAGCAATGCCTTCTTGATGACATAATTTTGGAATATTGATGAATTAATTGCTAAATTATTTCCTGTGAAAACTTCAGCATTATAAAAAAGCAGAAACGTTTTATGAAGAAATGACTGCATCAGTCTTGCAACTTCCTCTCTGTGCCCCTGCCCCACCGACCCTCCCCACCATCTTTTACATAAGTATTTTGTAAAGAGCCATCCTACTTAACCCACAGTTTACAATGAGACATTACATAAAATAATCTTACATTTCCAGAAGATAAATGTGGAACATTGACAAGCATAACAAATAGTGTAACAGTTATCACATTCTGGATGCATCATTTATATATTTTATTTGCAGCCCTTAAGACTTTGATGCTGAATACATTTTTACATATAGCATCACAAATGCATATGGTAAAATACCTTATTCAGTACACATATCAAATAATAGTACCTTATTATACTTTACATAAACTAAACACTGCATTAGAATAATGCCTATATCAGCTGATGGGAACACACCCATCCCCTATTTCAGTTCAAAATGTTTTTCAGATAGGCACACAACATGCATGTAACATCAGGCACGATATCAGAAAAAAAGCAGAGATAGATATGCACCACATTGCCAAACCATTAGTATATCAGTAATATCAGTATAATATTGTACAACCTTCCTTCACACTGAATCATCTGCAAATGTATGCATTCTTCATTCAAATGACATGGTATTCAAATATTTCAGATATTCAGCAACCTCCGTCTTTCATTTTGTCCTATGGAACAGTACCAGAAATTCTACCTATCTCAGTCTCTTTGCTGATATATTCGTGTCACTCTTCAAAGATCCTCAGTCAGTATTCCTGCACACTTTGCCTGAGATGTTGTCACTAAATAAAATAATGCTGATAACTCCTTCATACAGCTCACTGATGGAGATCTTTGTAGTAATAATCAATAATCAGTAAACCATAAACCTCCAAACTAGTTCACGATTGGCCTTGTATATCTAATGTCGTACTACCATGGGGTTGGGTGTTGATGTAGGGGGTTAGGGGTCAGTGTAATGGTTAAGACACAAGGCACATGGCTTGATTCTCAACATTGAGGGAAATTGGCTAGGCTTAAAAATTAAAAATGGCCCAAAAGGGCAACCAGCCTAGTACTTACCTATGAGCCCATAAGTGCTCATGATATTCAAACATTCAACAATTCCCAGTAATGCAGACATATAGAAATATCAATTATGTCTTGGCAAAATGCTAAAGCTACACCTAATATAAACTTTCTTATCTTGGGCAATATATAATTCCAAACACACTGTCACAATATTTATATATTTTTTTTCTTGCTTATCCAAAGGAATTGTTTCTAATGAAACACACACTGAGGACCAGTAGGTTTTTATTTACATTAAACTTGTTAACATTTGAAATTAAGATTCCATCTTTATACTTGTAGTTTGTTGTAAAAATCTCATTACCATTTGAAATTCAAATCCGTTATTGACACCTGGAAGTTGCTGTGCTCATTCTGTCATGGATCTCATAACATATTTTTGCATACAAAGACAAGCTGACCTTGTTCCTACAAATAATTAAAATTCAGCTATCCTATTATCCACAGTTTAATGATCATCCTTGTTTTCTATGAAGTGCCAGTTACCTAGTGTATTTCAATAACCCAAACATGAAGGTATGCAAATTCTCAATTATCAGGAAAGCCAAATACTAGACATAATAGTATCATCCTAACATTTTGAGGAATGTCTTCACATTACCCCAAAAACTGACTACAAAATACCAGCGGCATGTTACATACATACACACAGAAATGAATTTTCATTATTACCTGCAGATGAATTTAAACACCTTATTGATGGAATAAACCATGATGTCTAACATACTGAAAACATTTAGTCATGAATATGTGTTAAGTTCTCTGTTTCAAGTCATAGTCAAATGAAAGAGACATTATAGCTTTAACTTTTCTATCAGTCCCTTCTTGCTCCATCCAGTCATGCTTGAGTACTAGAGTACTACATTGCAGGTGGAAGATTAACAAAATTAGCCTAAGTTTGTCTCCCTATCCATTTCCTCAACACCACACTTCACACATTAAGCCAATGGCACCATTTTTATTACTAAATATCATATCTGTAACTTGTCACCAAATGCTAAACCATATTCAAAACTCTTTCATCAACAGTGCCAATCAAATGACTATATGTACAATAAACAGGACAGCTCAGAGCCAGGTAGCATACCTACTTTGCCCCAGCAGTGCCCAGTAGCACAACTGATCAGTAGTGCAGTGTAGTATACCACTTACTCAACCATTCAACATTATGACAAAATGGCCCAGGAATTTTGAATTGAAATGAAAGGAGGAAAGGCCTTCCAGTGACCGCCCCTTCTCTGTCAAGGTATGGAGGGAGGAGAGCGGAAGGGAAATACCCAAATCCAGCAGGTGAAACACCCTCTATTCCTGTTCATTGTGTAAACACCATCTATTCCTATTCATTGTGTTAGGAGAAAACACTTGTCTAGCAAAAAGGTAATTCTCACCATCTCTGTTGATTAGAGATGGCTCATGTAGTTTTATCTGCATTGACTTCACATTCATAGAAACTTGTATACAGCTAGGAAGATCACTTAGTACAGTAGGCTAAGTCAGCTTGTATCTTACATTTCTGAGTTGTTTTCAATTTTCATTGTTCAGTGTGTGGGATACAGCTTAAAATTCCACAATGGGATAAACCTTTGCTAAAAGATAAACCAGGTTCAATGACTCTGCTACTAAACAACACATTCAAGGCCTCCTTGAAAACTCTGATACTCTCTATGCATCTGGTATACAATGAAAAGATGTTTCATAGTCTGCCTGGCCTGAAATGAAGAAAAAAAATAGAAGATGTGATATGGAATTTGGCAAAGATATCAGTAATCCACTGTTTCGAATATAGGATTGATGGCTTAAGAAAAACATACTCAGTGTCGTGGCAAGTGCTTCATTCAACACACATTTGAAGGTTCAGATAAGGTCTGCATGTATTAGCCTATAATATATAGAGGGAAAGTAGTTTCAAACATTCCATACATGGGTGGATTCTGACTTCCGCAACCATTCGAATGAAAGTTTGTAGTACCCAGTCAAGCTTTTTTACTTGAGAAATATTATATATATATATATATATATATATATATATATATATATATATATATATATATATATATACACAAAAAAAAACAACAAGACTCAATACTGGGCTTCACTTTGGATTTGTATAATGGTAACAGAACCTTAGCATCTTAAATTGAAAGGCATCACCTAATACTACATAGAATATTATAACATCTTATCATAACTCCGGTTAGGTGTTCTTTGAAATCCAGGTTGGGATATATGACAGCAATCATTTCCTTTACCCAATTTGTTCTTGAAGAAAGTGGGAGTCTAGAGTGTAACTATATCAAGGATTGTTCTTATTATGTATTAACTTAGATTTCATTGAATTGAACTACATATCCCTAGTGACAGATCAATGCAATAAAGAGTTTTAATAACATTATTGGATACCCTGGTCCTTAGCATTAGAAATAATACTGGCCACACTATTACATCTGGCAAACTCACTTATCCAGACCTTAAGCTAAGGAATGCAGGTCATAGAGAACCTAAATAAAGCTGGGTACTGCATAGACTGTTATGGTACCCCAACAGTTTCCTTTATAGCATCTGAAAACTGCTATCTTAGCTGCAAAGTATTCATAAGAAACAATGATTAATACATTTTGGAGGAATTTTAGCCATATACCTCTTACAGGGGTGCAGCAACTGCCTGTGTAACTATTCTTGTTCATACCAAAGCATACTAGAACACAGGCTAGAACAAAATCATTTTCACTTTTCCCTATTTCTTCTTTATCAAAGGCAATGGTATATTCCAAGCCTGAATTCCTAATGTTAATTGCAAATCAAGTTCATAAGTCCATTTTGATTTTAAGAAACTCCAGACAATTTGGTCTTTTTTCCCCCTCTGAAACACCATCCAGTCATAACTTTTTCCATTTTGCCTTATCCTTCAAATATGCCAACTGGCATTCGATATACATTGTATGTTCATAAATCTTCAATGTTTTTCATGAACCTAACCTGCAAATTACTTCAATAGTAATAAAGCCTACTGATGTTCTTCAATGAATTCAACATCATGAACTTCACAAGTTTCCAGTTATTGAGTGGAATGACTTCAATGACCAGTCAACAGGAACAAATCATATATTATTCCTTCAATGTAGCATTTGTAGATCTTGGGGAAAGTCTTTTTGTTAAATTGCATTTATCAGCACCATTATCATGTCTCTAGCATAAAAATAAAAGTGCCTTCTCAATCCATCTTATCATTAGAATCAGGCTCTGCTTTGACCTTAGCTCAACCATCTGGCACCCTTAAACTAAAATATATTTGAATTTACATCAGATATTAAAGACTGTGATTGAGGTTCAAATAATAACAAAGTTATTATATGCTTAAAACATGGATGCAAATAAATGTAACTTAAGGCAGAGCAATATACATTTATGATGTATCTTTATGACATTGTGCAGTAATGACATAACTATATTGCCCTGAGTATATTAAAAGCAGTGAGGTAGAAGAGGGTGGTGGTAGCTATTACATCATTTGTGTAGCAGGGGCTTGAGTGCATTTTATGATTACAAGACATTTGTCGCAGTTTAAACTTTATGCACATAAAGTCAAGCCTACTACAGATCATTATGTAACAGTGAGACACTCGACAGTGGAATATTTAATATGGTTTCCCGAGAAAGAGACAGCAGCAAAGACTAACTTCCATTCCCATACTGCCTTTACATTGTTATGTGCTGTCATGGTGATGATTGATATTATTTCTGTCAAGCAAAATTTCATAAGCACGTGGATTGTCCTTTTGAACCTTGTCTCTTAATTTTTAATTTTATTTCTCCTCTTACAGCTTTTTTGATAGCTGACTGGGCTATTCACTTCCACCTCAAGTAGCATAGAGGAAGTTGGCAGGGAAGCAGTAACCTATATTTGGAAAATTATGAAACCAGCTGTTAAGCCCTAGGTGACTGCAGACAGAAATAAAACCAACCGAGAGATTATGATGAGTGCCCTGGATAACTCTATTGGTTTGCAGTCATTACTAGGTAAATGCATTTCTTGCATTCTAAAAACTACTATTTCCATTAACATATTTGCTGTTTCTGAAGTAGTCGATAGAATGCAAGGGCTCATACCTGAAGAAAGGGAAAAGAAGTATAGGAAGGGACAAGAAAGTCAAAAAAACGGAACGACAAAAGATGACTGTTTGTATAGCCATTATGCTGATTTATGTTATGTAAAATGTTACAGAGTAACAGAGCCATTCAGGATTTTCATATTATCAGCAGTGTTACAGGACACACATCTATGTAATGGACATAACAATTTGTACTACATTGTAATGTCTCACGTAGATGTATAGAAGTGCACATTCCTGTATGCTATGCTTATGCTATGCCATGTAACTGTTTGATGATTAGAGTGCAAAACTAAATAGTATTGTGTGCTGAGTGACCTTATATTATTATTGCAGTCAGCAATGAGATATGGCCCCATGGAGTGGCTGTATGTCCCTTTGCTTATTTCCTCCACAGTCAGTGTGTTCTTTGTTAGAACAGCCAAGACTGCAAGTGAGTTCCTCTGTTTGGTGCGCTTCTCTCTCCCTGCAGCAACACTATGCATTGCGCTAAAGTACTAAGGTTTGTAAGGTGTGGCATAATGGAGACCTGCTGGTGAATAAAGTGGGTACAAAATGCAGCACAGACAAGAACTATTTCTAGATTGCAGAGTTACACGTCCAATGTTTGCTACTTCAGCACTGATATATACCAGGTTAAGCCTTCAAGCAAAGACAAATAAAAACAGCCAATTTGAGCTTGCAATTCTTTTCAGGCACCACAGTTTTAGTGATTATTTATACCCAGCAAGTTCTTTACACTGTAAATGCACACATACTCACCACTTGACTTGACCTTCATTTCATGCTGAATTTAAATTTATGTTTATTTATGTCCTTTTTAACAAACTCAATAGGGTGATGCATGAAAGATGGCTTTCAGCAATGGCCCAAGCCAGGCGACAAAAATGCAATTACAAAAACATAAGGAGAGGGGATACAGAAAATGAATCAGTTGCATTATTTAAACCTAAAGTAATACGTGACATTCCATATCAGAAAATAGGGAAGGTAGTAAAGATATAGTAAAGAGACAAAGTACTTAAGATGTAGCAAAGTATAAATGGAGTGAAGTGATAAAGTGAATCCCAATGAGATCAAAGAAGAAAGATGTGGTGAGAGAAGAGACAGAGATGTGAGTGATGAAAAAAGCATTATATATGCAGGGTCTTTTACATGCAGAGTGTGGCAATACAAAAACATGCAGAAAAATGTCACTCAGCCATTCTGAGGTAGCCACCTATATGTACAGCCCTTGGGTTGCAGTTAGATGCAAATGGATTATAAGGTCTTACAGAAACAGATCACATGGTTCTTATGATGTAGACATATTAAGATACAGTAGGTAATATCACATGTATACATGGATGAACTTCATTCATCCATGTATACTTATGATATTACCTACTGTATCTTAAGATGTCTACATCATAAGAACCATGTGATCTGTATCTATAAGCTCTTATAATCCATTTACAGGATGAACTTCATTATCCACGGTGGTGCAGCGGTAGCGTTGTTGCCTCACAGCAAGAGGTTCTCCCATTCGATTCTCGGCTGGAGTGCAGGGAGTGCCTTCTGTGTGGAGTCTGCATGTCCTCCCCGCGGTTGGGTGGGCGCTTGAAAGACATGCATAAATGGGTGTTCCTTGTTTGAACGTTGAGCTGGCACCTTGGTGTTCATAAAAATCGACTGCAGTCATTAGCGGACTGGAGTTCCGCTGTGGCGACCCCTAACCGGGAAAAAGCCAAAAGACAAACAACAACATGGATGAACTTCATTATGTTCTTCTGATGTACTCACCTTACATTTTCAAGTATAAAGTTGTGAGCATACACACAGAGGGACAGCAGGTTATGATGTAATCACAGTGAATTACAACAATACATACATGTACTAGTTATATCTATATGTTAATGATAGGCATAGCTAACTTTACACCATTATTGTACTGACCATTATGCCAAATACTTAACTTTTGCTACTAAAGAGCAGTGTAGAGCTCATTCAGTGTTCACTTCATCATGAGAGTTTGCATGTGGTAACAGAGTATATGTTGCATTTTATTAGGGTTAAGTACATCCATGTTATTGGAACTGATTTTTTTCATCTAACATAAACAAATATGAGTATCAAAGATCAACACCTGCAGAAAAAGAAGAAATAGTGTCATGAAGGAAACAGGTCATATGAAATGAAGGTCAAGAGAATATGTTTGCTACGTAACTTAGCATGCATTTTGAGATTTAAAAAAATGACACAAAATATTTAGTCTGACTCTCATTCAAATGAAAGGCTAAGGAAACATTGAATTATATTGAATAAAGCTGAATGGTGTTAGTCTTAAATGCAGTGCTGATGTTTAAACAAGAAATACATTTATATGGCCAGAACACAATTGTTTAATTCCACTCATTCATTCTTTTATTATGTTAAAGTACTCCAGCAAACCTGTGATCCACATGCAGACTCAGGCTGTGCATGCCTGAAAACCTTTTATTTGTATTTAATGAAGTATCCTCTTCAGATAAAAAGAGAGCTGTTACTCATGCAGATTGCTTTGGGAGGGAAGGTCATGGCAACTTTTCTAGCCTCTCTTTTAATAATGAATGCAATTTTATATCACTCACGTTACTAAAGATGGTATTTGTTTCAAAACTCTCTAGAGGAGCAGGGTGCGTCATGCTCAGACCAGGTATAGTTTATTATTTGAAGACATGGGTAAACTTTTTTGCCACTGTAGATGGAGTGCTGTTTACCTGATGATTTTCTGGTGTGTCTAAAATTATAGCATATAATTTTTGCTGAACATGTGGTTACTTTTGCAACAGATGAGTACCGATTACCACACACAGACTGAAATTCAGAAAAAAAACAAAATCAATACCTCCCCTAAGTCATCGTTCCAAAACTGAAATGAAAACAACATATAGAAGATGCCCAGAGAAGGAATAAACATGCCAGAAAGTAAAACGAACACACCGGATCATATAGGTGTAGGATAAGAGGAGTATATAGAAAAAGATCAATCATTAGATATAATCATGCTTCTAAGCAGTGATACATAGTGCTTTAACATTATGCTATATTTGAAGGTGCAGGTAATTTATTTCATAAACACAAATCAGCAGGGTATTAAAGCAATGCATACATTCTGAATGGATTACAAAAACTGTCCAAGCAGCTTTTTATTCATTCAAGGTATTATATAAAGTAGGCTGTTGTAGGAATATAGCTAATGGTACATTATTTGGCATAGCCAATGCCAAAACAAAGAAGTAGAATGTATGCCATTCATGTTCAAGTCAGAAAGCCTGTTTAGTACTGAGAATTACATTAATATGCCACATAGTATAATGCATGCATGCATGCTTTTCTTTCACTGTGTTAAAACAAAACTCATCAGCTTCTGTGATCCTTACAGCTACTAAGAAAATGAATTCATATTACCCACTACAGCTGCTTCAATATTCATTTTAATTACAGGGAACAACAACACCCAGGCCTCAAGCAACAATCTGATGCTGATGTTAGAGAACAAAGTGAACAGTTAATATTGGCAGCAATGAAACATAGGTTTGCGTATATTTGTTTACATGAAAAATCTCTAAATGCAAATGCAGACCTTTCTATGTATATGCTTTTACTTATAGCATGAAATCAAAGCACTTAATTGTCTTAGATTGCATGCATTAAACAAAACTGGATTTTCACTTTTCCTAGACATATGCACTGACAAGGCTTGTTCATGTATGGGGAAAATGTGAACATGAGTGTGTGTTTGTGTGTGGTGTGTGTGTGTCTCTCTCTCTCTTCATGTATATATATATATATATATATATATATATATATATATATATATTTGTATGTATGTCTATGACAGTGTTACATATAATTGAAAGACAAAGGGGTCGAACTACAGAATGTTGCTCTAATGTTGCTCTAAAAGATCAAAAGTCCAAAACACCTAAACCCACAGTAAAAAAAATAAAGGCTCATTATTTTTTTATTGCATGGGGCAAGCATATCCATAGCCTACACATACCATGCCATTTACATATGCCAACTCTGATATTGTGGAACAGCAGGAAAAGGACAAATTCCTACTCCCTGCTGTACTGCAACCAAACTCAAAGTAGTGCCAGAGTTCTGTGATCACATAACTATTTGATCACTTGTGCCAGACTTAAACACATTTGATTTACTGAATGTTCAACTAATCAAATGCTTCCCATAGAGGTACCAGCGCACAAACATATACACACACACACACACACACACACACACACACACACACACACACACACACACACACACACACACATGTGCTTTTAGTTTGATTTTTTTTTTCTTAGTGGAAACCCATGGACTTATAACTCATATGTGAAACATACATTTATTTGATGTTGTAATATATGTGCTTATGAAACTATTATTTACTTAGGAACTGAAGCAATCAAAAATATGTAGCAAGTTACAGAAATCATCCTACAGCATGTAAACGGTAAAAATCTTCTGAGTTACTTTGCAGATCTTGTTAATATTTAAAGATATTACATACAGAGTCCTGAAATGTTTACTTAATATGTTCTTAATTGCTAGTTAGAGCTAATATATCATCAATAAGCGTCAGTTGTTTAAGAGACCAGGGTTAACTTCTGAGAAAATGGAACCTTAGCTTCTGAACTCCCTTCTAGTTAGCCATAGTCAGTAAATAGCTTAGATATTAAAGTACACTTTAGTAAGATGTAGTCAATAGCAACTCAAAATTAAATCCTTACCATGTTTTCTAGACAACCAAAGAATGCAGCAAGCTTTGAAAACGCAGAAGGCTGGAAAAAGGCACAAACAGGAAAAAAAAACAGAATAAGTAGAACAGTCACCAAAAATGGAACAACTGATGCCAATAATTTCATAATATCCTTCAGAGAGAGAATTCATATACATATTATGAAAATGTGGTTTAGTACTGAAACGGTAACCGGAGTCAAGAAAAAAACAGAGATAACATCAGAATCGCTGGTATCACCAAAAATATCCTCAACAGTAAATTATTTTTCAAGAAAAGATTATAGTAATATTGCAAATTCCCCAAGACACTTATATTAAAACATGCACTTCACAGAGTTGGAAGAAACCCTGCAAGAAAGGAACAGTTAAGCACATATTATGCATCCTTACTTCTACAAGAAAAGGGATGTCTGATAGTGACCAACATAAAAGAAGAATGATTACATCTGATTGCCGAAAAATATGTTTAGTACCCTATAATTCTGCAGACATATTTCAGAAGAAAGCCTGTAGTGAGTTGGGGGTATTTGACAAGAGGAGAAATTCATTGCACTCTATAATATCTTTGTATGGAACAAAATATCTATCGGTGATCATCAGAAAAGGCTAAGAGTTTCAATGCATTACCAATGGAGAGTCACGGTCTTGAGGAAAAGCAGGTTATCAGGCAAAAGAAGTAAAGAGGAGTGAAAACAACAAAAAGAGTTTAAACACAGAACTCTCAACTAGAGTCTTTCACCATAGAAGTTCCACCCAGCATGAGGGAACACAGCAAACAGTAACAGGGAGAAAACAAATTCAGTATTACGGGTCCTGGGTTTTGCACTTCCTTAGCTTTATTTGCAGACAGCTGCTGAATGCCTATATGAAAATACATTAAGTGCAAGTTATCCATGCTGACTAAGGAAATGCAAAGGCATTTTGATGAACATGTCTACTTATTGCAAAATCATAAAGTACCTGAAGATAAGTATTAAGTATATGTGAAAGATTATGTAAAAGCATTAGGCTTCATATGATTGTGCATACTCCTGATATTGCAGACAATGTGGCTATGTGGAGTAACACTTGAAAGATTTAAGGGAATGTTTAAAACAAAAATTAATAATATTTTAATTTAATATACTTTATATAGGGGTATCTTTATGCGGGCACCCTGATGGTTTCATTAGAGTGGAAAGGGGATGATAGGAAAGACTGAAAAATGAGAGACACAGCAAAGAGAGAAATACAGAAGAAAAGCATCATGTGAGTTGTGCCGGAGAAGGTGGGAGAGGATGGGTACTATGTTGTTGTTAGGAAATAGACCCCCCTTATTTTTTTCAGATTTTTTTAAGATGATTGTGTGGGTGGGAAATAGATAATAGGTGGAGGAGACAGGATAAGGGAAGGGGGGGGTGAAGATGAGTGCAGCCCAAAAAAATTACCCAGTCCACAAGGCCTCATACATTTCAATTAGCAGGTGGTGCTGCAATGATGGACCCCAGTGTTAAGGGGGCAGAGGCCTGAGCTGGTGCAGTGGTCAGCGCCAACTGGGACAGCAAGTCTCCTACCTGATGCAAAGAATCCTCAGTTGGCTGAAGATGTCTGCCCATGACTTGTTCCTCCACATCCTCATCTAAATCCTGCAGCCTCTGTTCAATGAGGATTGCCAGCCTGCCACATACCAAGGTGCCTACAGGACTGCTGCCACCACTTCAGTTCTGCATGGTCATACCTTGATGAGCAGAAACTGATTATTGTCTAATCAGGATTGCTGCTGAGGAATTTGGATCTGTAAATAAATGAACAGAAGGGGAAGAGAAATAAAATAACTAAGAACAAAGAAATGCATAATTAGAAGAAGAAAAAAGAGAGAAAATGAGGGGAAAGAGACAAAGAAGAAATACATACAATATACTCAGACACAATCTTAGACATTATTCAATTTATTATCATAAATCAATTTTATTTTTATTAAATCTTTATTGAACTAAAAATGTCCAGAAGTCCTTATGCATACATGCAAAGAATGAGTGTATTGCTATCAAGTCTTGGTGGAGTTTACATTTGCAGTCTACTGATGGCAACACAAGAAATGAAAATACATTTCATATTTGTGACTGATAGATCTGGTTACAATATTGCTCTGAAAGAAGTTTAGTCAATATATTAACATTCTTTATAATTACATTGCAATATATAGTAATGGCATCAGTTAAAGAGAATAATGTGTTTATTACTTTATTCATACTTGTCAGTGCCTTCAGCTAATCTTTTTATTCAGCTTTGCTGTATGCAGATTAAGTTATGTCCACTTCTGCTAGCTAGAGAAGACATAAGGCCATTGTTATTTACTTGCATTTCACCTTTCTTGATTAACATCTCTAACATGATTACTAGTAGTCTGCAAAACATTTTAGTTACTGTTGTGGTTGCTTAGTATATACGTTGATTTCTTTAAATATTTGTTCACATCTGAATTATCATAATGGTATCTTGAGTAGCAGGATTGCATCTTCCTTTAAATTGTTACACCTTTATATAAGTGCACAGCTTGTCTGTTTTGGGGCTAGGTGCTGTCTGAAATATTTTTATACACTTTTAGCCTATATTCTGCTTTAAACTGTTATGTTTTGCATAACTAAATTGTAGTTTCCTGTTAACAGTCTATAAATTATGTTTTGGCAGAATCTGAAGCTGTTGACACGTAAAAAGGTAACAATTGAAAGGAAGTTTCACTTCATTGTAATTTAACCTTCATTAAACAAAACATAATACTGTTACACTGGATACATTACTTATATTTCAGAACAATAATGTGTGTTTTAATAATTTTCTGCTTAATGACTGTATTATAAGGGAACTGTTTAAAAATATATGCAAAAGCAGTACAAGTGGTCATTTGTCTCTAAAATATATGCTAATCTTTCACTTGATTCTGCAAGCTCCACCCAATCCCTAACCTCCTCTCTGAATAGGGTGTGGGGCCTGACTGAGTTCAGCCACCTTGTACATGCAGTCACAATTGTGAAAGAAATCAATGTATTATACAAAGATTATATTGATAAATATTTTCTGCCCCACATTAACAAAATCCTTTGTGTACATGTACATATATGTTTATGTTTTCTTTTGCATTGTTATAATAACATTATAGATACATATTTGAAGGCATGCATATTTCTTCTACTAAATACCTTCAATTATGCAACCTTAGTATATATGTGTTTATAAATTTATGCTTAATTTGACCAAACGGATACTTACTATAGACGTTTGGCCATCTTGCTGCTACCTGATCAACCCACTCACCCAGCTGTTCAATTCTATGTTTCTATAGTTTATAGTATCTCCATCTGCAATGGGAGACAGAGTGGTTGATCCTGGCAGGGATAACAGGTGCTCACCCAATTCCTGCCACATGACCATTTTTTTTCAAGTCAGACCCTCTAACACACATCTGGATCTTATCTGGGTATAAACCACTCAGAATGTACAGCATTATCTTGATCTGTTTATCTAATGAGCTTGGAGTCCTGCTATCATTGCCAGCATCATAATGAAGAAAGTATGAGCTCAGCTATGGTTCACCGCTTTAGAACCATTTCCTCTGTGTGTGGCATGACCCTAACCAAACCCAGTTAGTCAGCCGGGGCATTAGACTTGTTACTGTTATTACTGGTAAGTTTGATTTGACAAAAATGCTTTATCACCTACACATTTTTTAAGGAATACATTCACTTTTCATTTATGATGTGAATGAAATTCATTAATGAAATCATCAGGTTTTTTTGTTATTTGCAATTGCTACTGCTGCAGTGCATTGTTTTTGCTACCTTTTTGGAGTGTTACACCTGAATGTCATTTATGTAGTTTCTATGAAGTATAACAGCAATATTAATGTTTTTTTTTTTTTTGGCGGGGGTGATTTGCTGAAATAAATATTCCTGTGCATGTGAGTACCAACTTTTAGCAAATGTTGAATGCTTTCAGGTATTGAGGTATACCTGATGATGTTAGCCTGGCAGGAATTAAGCGTCATAATTATGCAAACTCTCATGCATATGACTCCACTGTGTCTTTTCTAAATATGAATATCATGGGAGTGGGTTCAGTATAATTAATTCAAAATGTGGATGTAGAATACTGGAAATAAAAGATAAACGTTTTTTACTTTTTCAGTGGTGTAGAGCAAGTCTTTCTCCATGTAGAATGGAATTTTATGTTTTTTTTTCTTTTCTAAACATTATCGGGTTAGAGAATAACTGAGGTTATACATACCTTCCCATGGCAATCTGGAAATTGCTGAGGAGGGCTGTAGACTCTGCCAGTATCTCCAGTGTGTGTATGTAAACCTGAGACTGCATTCACAAGTAATGGAGACCTAGTTACATGAGTAAGTTGTCTTCCATGTTCGATTGTTACTGCAATCCATAGAGATAAGCACAAAAGGGCCTAATTTGCATACAGAATGAGTAAATGATCCTGAACTTATGTAATTAAGTTTACCACCATATTAACTTGTAATTACGCAAGTTAGGTAATAAATGACTTAGGAAACCACTGATTTCTCAAAGTAACCAAAAAAATAACAGAAAACTTTCAAATTAATATGAAACAGGTCAAAATGATGTAAGATTACTGAGTTCACTTCAAGAAAGGCTTGCTTTCCTGGTATGATGGGTACATTGTGATCCTTTGAGTCAATACTTTAAAGCCATCATTTGTAAATGGAAAACCATTACAATAACAGTGGAAAGGATTAAAGAGAAAATATTTTACTTTACTGTCATTTAGTGATTGTGCATATTCTGTAGAAATGCAGTGATTTAATTGTGAAGTACTGAACTAGCAAGGATGTTTTGGTTGCTCAACATATATGTGTCTTTATTGGGAGATTTCTGAATGTCACTGTTGAATGAAAAATGACAGTATTATGAATAAAAGACAGTGGTGGGGGAAGGATGTATCTGTTAGTAAAGTGTTTGTCTTACTCTTGTGAATGTATCCATGACAGTGCAAACATTACTTCAGCACAACTTTACTTGGCTGGATTAAGACTTTGCATGTGTATATAATTATAGGGGTTGTCTCACCTAGCATTTTTTCCCCCTGAAGACAGCAGGCATGCTTTTATTGTTGTGTTGTCTGACTGATGATAATACTGAAAATGTTTTATGTATGATCGTGGTATATTTTTGATATGTGCAATAATATCACAAAACCGGGGATTGAGGTAGAAAAAGAATAGCTAAAGTTGCATTTTAGTGCCTTCTGTTCCCATGTTCTTTGTGTCTGCCCCATCTTCCACTCAGACAGTAATCTAAAGTTTCTGAAATTCTAACCTCAATGTGGTTATCGACTTGTAGCTGAGAAAATCTGCATTCCAGTGCCTTTCTGTTTTTCCTGTTATTTATGTTTCCACCAACCTCTCTAAGACATTAAGCTAAAGTTTCTGTAAGAGTTTCAATAATGGGTTTATTTGATTGGATTCTTCTCTGGCTAGCCTGCTTCATCCTTGAAATTTTCCCCAATCTTTTCCTGTTGTAGTTTTATAAGGCTGTGTTTCTGGTTAAGCACTCTTTCCACCCATGATCCTCCATATATGCATGACACTAAGTGCCCACCCAGCAAGCTACTGCTGCTCTTGAGTAAACCTCCTTTACTACATTTTGTCTCCTGCTCAGTCTCCTAGTAATCATTAAAGCTTAGTAATCTAGCCAGTGCTCCAGAAGTGTTTTACTTGTATCTAGAGCCATCCTGACAAAGCTAAGTACTTTTGATTGCTAAATTGCACTTGCTTAAGTTGAGTGACCACTACAGTTTCATGATTTTGTTTGTACATTTCACTATATATTTTTTTAAATATTGTTCTTCCTCTTACTGTTACTGGTGTAAGACTGCCTTAAAATCACCTTCAGCAAGGAATTTCCAGCTAGATGTTTAATTGGTTTGTGGTAACATTGCATCTGTAGGTCACTTCTACCGTGTTTTTTCATTAGAAGGACTGGGCTTACACATCTCATGGCAGGAGGTGTGTGCCTGGTCTGTGTTGAAAAATGCAGATAATGGCTCATAGTGTATTTATTTTATTGGCGAGAGGGCACATTAGTTAGTTTTCTGTTTTTTTCCTATTCTGTTATAAATTCAGAGCATTTGCCCAGAGATGTTCAGTGCACGACAGCAGTTTTCAGTATCCTGTACTGTAACAAACACCTAGAAAACAAATTTTGCCTATGGAATGATTCATAAAACCGTACCCAGTAAAGCAATAAATATAGACCAAATACTTTCCACACTGACAAGTTAAGACCAGCTAGCTGGGCATCAAATGGCAATATCTATAGATTTAGCAGAATTAAGTAAACTATAAGCATTAGAGTTAGTAGAATTTAGTACTGTTTAGCATAATCTGCTCCATTTAAGCCCACATATTAGAAAACACCAACAAAGCACCCTTAATAGCCTTCTAACTACAGTACACTATCCCTTCAGTTGCCCCACCTATCAAAAGACTGGACAGCATGGACATGCAATTTTTTGATTTCTGTGTGGCCATATTGGTGGATATGGGCATCTTGAGACAATGTAGCAATTGACTCATACTTGCTGACAACAACTTAATCCTTAAAGAAAAAGACACAGTATGTGAGAGGGATGCTTACACAATGACATCAGAGACTAAACTCTCACATACAAGCACAAATTAAATTGTTAAAACCACGCACATTACACCCATCTCACTTAGCACACACCACACACATAGTCTTATACATGCCAAGGTACTTAAAAGCAATCTTCTTAAATTGCAAAGATCACCTAGAATCCCCGTTGCTTACACCTCAGCAAGCCTAAAGACACTCAGAAAAAAACACCTAACAACACACATGCAGTCACTCTCAATAGAGCCTCAAATACTAAGCATTTAAGGCAAGCAAACACACTTCCCAGGACTCTCGTAGGGGACTCCATTATAAGAGATGGTGATGCCCCTTTAACAGGCTATGCAAGGAGAAGATAATAGTTGTTTATCAGGAGCCAGGATCCGCTAAATCACATGGGCACTCAAGTCATTACACCGTAGGTACCAACATGATTCCATCACAGTCCATGTAGGTGTACCTGAGACAAATCACCCTTGGCTACATGAAGACCAATATTATGTAGCTCTCAGATTATGAGGTATGAGTCAGGCACTGAGCAGCAAATTACCATCATCAAGGATGATGCCTTCATATGAGCAAAAGGTGATTCGTTTTTAACTATTGGCATTCTCGCTAGTGTCATTCTAAGAGGATCCAATATTTGTCAGCTTGGAAGGATATGGTTAACAAACCATACTGCTTTGCAAGGATGAACTGCACCTGTCTCCTCTAGGATTTGAAATGATGGCTAATTCTTTATCCACCCCATAGTGCATTTTTAGGCAAGGATAAATTGACAAACGTATTGACATAGCAAAATCAACCCAATTGAACCTCAAGGTTTTGCTGCTCAATGCCAGGAGCCAAAATACAAAAACAACACTCCCACCGAGCTCTCTCACACTCAAGAATATAGACATCTGTACAGTTACCAAGACATGGTTTAAAGTGACAGAGATTTCCCCAGCAGTGCAAGGTTTCAATGCTTTCCACACTTTTAAAACAGTAGTTGTGCAGACAAGGGCTAAAGGTGGAGGTGCCTCAACATACATTAATAACAAGCATACCTTTAGGTTGGTCAAACACAATAATGCACTGGAGTTCTTCCACATGTAGATCATCGTACACAAAATCCTGTACCATATCATAGCTAGCTATAGGTGACCTTACTTGTTCCAGGAAGCCCACAATGCATACTTGGGCTTGTTCCAGACACTTACTGTCCAACCTAACACCCTACTTGTGGGATACTTTAATTATGTCTGTATAGACTGGGATTACTACGTGGCCTCAAATCTACAGGCATAGAGATTTATGGTAAATACAAATAAAATATCCTTGGCCAAATAATAAATATGTTGACTACAGGCTCCAACAAACAGGACTCCATACTCAGAAATATTGAAGAGTGCTGTTACCCCCCCCCCCCCATGTCTCATCTTCCCTGATAGGGTCCAACCATAAAGCTGCCTCAATCGAAATCCAAAGCAACTCAGCACTCCCAGTAAAACCAGTAACAGTTAGGAACTATTCCAAGTCAAACTACCATTAATTGAATGCAGGTTTATCATAATTCAATGTCCCTCCAAACCTCAGGAACATAGCACCCTATGCCAAATTGCTCTCAAAAAACTCTGTAGATTCATGTCAGTGACTGCTTAGAGACTGATGTACCTTCAAGAAGCAAGCTCAGACGTATCTCTAGAAACAAACCACCCTGGCAACATCCCAAATTAAACAGGATATATAACTAAACATAGTGCAAAAATTTGGATGGGTGATTCCCATAAAGAAAAAAAAAAAACTCTCTCATCAAACTAAATCGTAAATTAGGATAGCTAATTAGGTCAAACAAAGCTATCTTTGAGGTTGCAATAGTCTCCCAGGTGAAAGACAGCCATAAGGCCTTCTAAAGACTATGTCAGAAACCTCAAAGTCAGTGCACAGCAATGTGCAGAACTGGCGGTTTATGTTGCCACATTCACTGAGCCTGGAGATATAGCAAACCTGTTAGTTGGATAAACTCAGGTTAAATTTTACTTCTGTCTCACCCCCAACCATTTTACAAGAAACACCCTCAGACATGGTCCCTGTAACTATAAATAGGGAGCATGTACTGACTGCACTTGCTAAAGCCAAGAACACAGCCTCAGTGACCCCCCAATAACATCTTGAGATGCCTCATGAACTGTCTAAAATATGATTAATCAGGACCCCAGAACTCACAATTTAAGTACAGTCTTAAAACAGGCTTCATGCAATGAGAACAGAGGACTGCAGTGGTCATCCCCCTCCATAACCTTCAACAGATCCTGGAAACTGCAGTCTCATCAGTCTGACTGATCTTATTTGTAAAGCCATGGAAATAACTATAATGTAAATCATCAGCAAGGACTTAGGAATCCTCCATACACAGGATCCATCCTAGTTTGGCTTTGTCAAAGGAAGGTCATGCTTACTGAACTGGGTGGATTTCTTTGAAAAAGGTCATTAAGCATTAAGGCAATGTATGAGGGGATAGTGGTGCATACTGCTTACCTAGATCTGGGTAAAGCATTTGACAACAATACCCCACTTGAGCATTATCAACAAACTTATGGAACAGGGCAAATTATCTTTTATAATATGCTGGACAGCTAACTGGCTTAGGGATAGGACCCAAGACATTAGGGTCAGTAAGTCCACCTCTCCAAAGAAGCCAGTCACAAGAGGATCCCTTCAAGGCTAAGTGGTGGGCTGGCTCCTCTTTGGAATCTAATTATCAGAGATGAAATCCAATGTCAAAGGCCTCTTCTGGCTGAGCAAGTTCACAGATGACTGCAAACTGGATGCAGCCACTGAATCCACCCAAGATGAGGACCCCTTTCAGGAAGGTCTAACACATACAAACTCTTGGTGCCAAAGCCATGACTTTAAAGCTCAATACCAAGAAATACACTACAGTACCTTTTGGGCAGTTGGCCACCCCAGGTAACTACATCATCAACAAAACACCCCTAAAAAGTTGATTCTCTAGTCAGGGATATGGGGAGCTATGTAGATATTAGCCTAGCTTTCGACCAGCTTGTGTCCAATGTAGTTAGAAAATGCTTTTATTTTGATCAATGTATAAGTAAGAGAATGACATCTAGGTCCAGAGAGGTCATTGTTCCACCTTACTCAGCCCTCAACATACCCATCATAGAATATAATGCACCTTTCAGGGGCAGCAACCAAAACATCCCAAAGGCTCTTTACAAAAAGAATATAGGAAGTAAACACAATGCCCTACACTGATTGCCTCAAGGCCCTGTCTCTTTACTGGGTATCATGCAAACTTCTGAGAGCTGATCTTTTCCTGGTACACAAGGCATCCCTGGACCCTGTTTTGATGAACCTTTTGGATATTCACAAAACAAACAGCATCAGAACTACTACATCAAAAGACCTAAATTTAGCTTGCAACACATTTAGGGCATGCTGGAGACATAGATATGGTTCTCAGAGAACTCAGATTCTCTAGAATAGGCTCACCATCCATGTGAAGCAGAGTTCCTCCCTAACCCTATTTAATCACAACTTGGACCAATGGATGAGTAATTGGAAATTCACCCCTGGTCTGGGGCGTATGTCTCTGATAGACAGAGGCAGTCATTAAATAACACCTGGTATGAATCAAATTTATGAGTCACATCTGGGTTACACGGCTAGACTTATAAGGGCCCTAGTGGACTTCAGCCTAGTATACACCTATGAACCTATGAACCCATGAACTTCATCCATGAATAAAATGACATACTAATGTCAGCTCTTATTACATATGGCAAACATCTGATTGTGGAAAGTGGGGTACAAACAAAATGAGAGAGCAAACACCTGGAATCAACTTGTAATGGGCATTAATACAGTCAATAGAAGGAACACATTAACATAGTGCTAGAAGAGGGCACATGATATGAAAGGATGTGCTACAGCCAAAGCAAGGGAGAATGCAATTGCTCTTACCAGTACTGTGGAAGGGGGAGGTCCTCCAACACTTATCCCTTTAATGACATATAAAAAATACCTCCTTTTCATTCATGGGGATGACTGTGACACAGAAGATGATGGTACTGGAATAATCAGAACTGAAGTGAACACTGGCTATTACTAACATCTTCAGCAGCAACACACATCTGCTCAGTAAGGCTGGCTAATAAACAATAACATACATTTATACAGAGAATTGAATACTGACATGGAATAATTACATTGAGCACAAAACAATTGCTGTCATAGGTTCATAGATTAGTACTAAGCTAACTGCCCTTGTGAGCCATTTTAAGCCTAGCCAATTATCCCTTGTGAGACTCAAACCCTGCACCTTATGTTTGATAGGTAAACACCTTAACCATTAGGCCACCCTCCCAACCAGTGAACCTTCCACCTCTGCACAGAATGACAGTGAAGGCAGTGTAGATTAAGTGTCCCCCACACCTCCATGCTCAACGTACATGAGTGCATGCTGCTTCTTTATTGGTATTGTTTTTAAATTGTATTTTTACAGGGTCAGCAGTGGAAACAAACAGTTCCACTATACCAGTACATTTGAAGGATATCTGCAGCGGAATGGCTGTTGAAGATGATGATGATGATGATGACATAGTTATATTTATGATGCAGTCTGAGGAAAGAGAACTTAATCTTCAAGTTTAATGGCAGGATCTCATACCCCATTACATGTTAGTAACCATGCAGGAAGTGACAGTAGATCACAAAGTCAAACACATGGTGACATTACACTCACATGTGAAAATGAGGAATACCCATGTACATTTACACCAGTATCACCAAGCTCAGATGAACTCTTTCAGGATGATGGCAGAAATTCAGAGGTAACAGTGTCCACAGTGACACCTTTACAAAAGGGCAGCAGGCACAGAAATGTTTCACAACTACCCCAGGAAATATATAAAGCATTAGTTGTACAGCAGTAAATATGTCATGACATTGTTAGGGCTGAGAGCACTCCCACAAAGTCAGCTAGAAATGGTCAGAATACTCCAGTGTGTACAGGAGGATTACTAGAAATACATGTAAATGTCAGTGAGTAGGGAAAATGCTATGCTTACACTGATGCATAGTATGGTAACACGCCACGGATCAGTGGCCACATCTATTCATTCACTTGTTAAGACTTACCAGTCTCAAGTTGGAGTCAGTCAAAGAAGGGGAATAGACAGAGTATTGTCTGGACATATGGGGGCAGATCACATGAGATAACAAGTGCTCCTCAAATAAGTACTGTAATATATATGGGAGGGTATCCACAATAGATTCCATATAAGCCACTTCAGCATTCATCTACAGCTAGCAGAACCTCTCTTTTCGAGGTCCAGGTCATGGTCTTGCAGTCAGACCAGTGTCTGCAGGATCACCTGCATCAAGTAGATTATGACATCAGATCATTTCATCATCCAGCTCTCATGACCGCCCCTCTTCAAAATCAATTTTGCCACACCTAGCTTATTTTTAGGAGATGTGTGTGACACATATGGCCTTGACCTACAGTGATTCATTATGCTACTTACAAATTTACTTTCACGACCATATCTATGTTTAACACTAAGGGAAATAAGTTATTAAATAAAGTAAAAAAAAGGGGAGGGACTTTGGACATTTCTCAACTGTATGCATTTCATTCCTCCAATGGTACTGCTTAAAACCTCATGGAACTATGGAAAGAAAACTGTACATCATAGCACCATCAATCCTGTATGCATTATTACTGTTACAGCTGGCATATGCCTACAACTTAAAAGTAATTATACACAAGTATTCGTGGAAACAATAATAAGAAAATTAAAATAGTGAGTATCATACTACATAAACAAACACTGGTACCACTACACCCTCTACTCTGCACAAATGATTTTTATATGACAAAATGAAATAATTTGATATACAGTACTGTATCAGATAACATATTTCAAACTGAAGAAATGATTTGTAATATAAAAAATAATAATATATGTTTTTATTCAGTTGTAAGGTAACTCATATTAATTAGTGACATAATAATTTTAACTAAGTGCACCACTTCAGGCCATTCAATGCATGCATGGTTAGATGCACTATCAAAATAGAATGGATTGTGCAAAATAGTAAAACATATGATTAATCTTTACATGATGCCTAATGATATCACTGAACAGGAGTCATTGGGCACACAGGTTTGACTTTTACAAACAATAATGTGAGTAACTGTTATGAAATAAAAAAATGCCTACTTAAAGATGAGAAGGAATATCTGAACAGTGACAATAGACCATGTAGCACATAGTATAGCCCCCAGATATAACTGCATGCATCAAGTATAATCTAAATGTTTTTACAAGAAAGGAAACACTAACCTGAATGTCATGGAACATACTTCTAGACTAAATGGCACATATTTACCTGCACATCTCTATGCCATGCACAAGCCTGCCTGCTGCATTGGGTCCCTTACTACAGCCACTGGCTGGTCACCATCAGTCATGGAAGGGTTGGAACTGGGAGCTGTAGTGACTGCATGGTTCACTTTACCACCAGACTGGTGCATGATCATGATGTATGGAACGCAGCATGTAGTAAACATCCTGCATGCAGTAGCTGGGTCATACTGAATCGCACTCTCAGACTCAGACAGATACCTAAAATGACTCTTCAGTAGGCTAAAGAACCTCTTGATGACAAAGTAGGTCTGGGGCATTGATGTGTTGTACAGAAGGTCTCTTCTGCAGCTCCCTGTGCATTTCTCACTGATGTCATGAACAATGGCTGCAAGTGGATATCCAGCATCACCTGAAAGAAAAGAAAGTAGTAGGGACAAAACAAAGAAAAAGTAGTTTACTGTTCTGCAATACATTTTACTGTGATTAACTATTGAAAGGAAAAAAAAAAAAAAAAAATATATATATATATATATATATATATATATATATATATATATATATATATATATATATATATATATATACACACACACACACACACACACACACACACACATGTTTCCACCCCCCCCCCCACTAGCTAACAGCATGACCAATGGGCATCCTACCATGCAGAAAGAAACATTACAGTGAACTCGTGTGCCAGATATGGGAATCATGTGCACTGCCAGGATGCTGGGCAGAGACATTGGTGATGCACCCTCATGCATCACACACTACCTGGCAATTAATGAAATTGTGGTCCCTTTATATTGCAGTACTGCTTCCCTATTGACCATATTAGGCTCTAATAACAAGAAGAGCGGAATCTGTTCAAATGAGTACCTCAATGGAACATGCCATCTCATAAAAGGCACTCCAGTGGTGTCATTGGGAAATAGATGTACTGATCTACACATGCCAAGAGTGCATCCAGGAATGTTGTAGCATGCACAAATCTGTAAGATACCAGCATGTCTCAAGTCTGTCTCTGAAAGGCCCCTGTGGCAAGTATAGTGAAGGCTATGCAGAACTTTGCATCCACAGAGATAGGAAACCATCCATCACCCCAGTACACCTTTGGGTCCAGAAATGCTCACTAAGATCCTTAGAATATCTCTGTCCACTCTGAATCTATCAAGTATCGCCTAACTGTCAATATTATGGTGTGTTATTCTTTGCCCAGATCTCTACCTTCTTGGCTGGTGAGTACCACTGGGTAAAGGTAGTTTTGGCTTAGGCAAGGTAAACACCTTATACCAGGAAATAGCTAGGCTAGCAGCAAGTGACAAGTAGATAGAACAGGCATGACTCTACCTTTTGTAGGAAATATGAAGACAGCAAAGAAATGAACAAACTTTGACTATGAGCTGCAAGTAGGCAGGAAAGGGCTTCATTAGCAATTACCATGTTATATAATCTCTCATTTACATCTCAGTATAACTTCAGTTGGCTAAGTATATTCATGGCCATCATGCTGTAAGTTAAATGGCCTCTATGAATCACAGCTTTGGTGTGCTCATTCACAGATGGGGCATTTTACATATCTGACTGAGTCTTAAAAATTGAGAATATGGAATGTTTTAACCACATGATGAGGATGGCAACTATGAGCTGTGAATAAAGCATTCCTGTGGAAAGGTTTTATATACATACACACGCACACACACACACACACACACACACACACACACACACACACACACACACACACACATATATATATATATAAATATATATCTATTTGTGTTTACTGAACCATCAGTTAATTTTGTAATAGATAAATCTAGAAATTGGTTAACAAAAAGATCAAATGAACAGGTAAAACAGATAGCCATATTATAGGTGATGAGGAAACAATTTGTGGAGAAAAATTATATGCAGGATTTGATTGATGATACTATCAGAATGGCCACTGTCTTAGGTAGATCAGAAGTATTAAAGTATAAATCTGTTAGTAATACTATAAAAGTGAATAGATGTACTACTACTTATGGTAATATTATGTGCTATTCTGCACAATGATTTTTTTTTTTGGAAATTTTTTCGGTGAGAATTATAGAATATCATACAGAAGAAGAGGGTGATAGCTGATTTTTTTCAAGTACAAGAAGACTTTTAATGCCCTGAAAACTACTACAAATGCCAATTAGGGTGTTTCCTTTGTGGTAAATGTGCAGAATGTGAAAACTACTCATATTTATGACATCAAAGAATTTATAAATTGTGCTACAGAATGACCAGTCTATATGGCACTTTGCCAATGCACAGCTTCTATGCTGGACAAACTGCATTAATGCAGAAGCAACATATTTCATTGCATATGAATGGAATTTGGTGTAAATGGGAGAGCTGTACTATGTATAACCATCTACTAAAATATAAGGGAGCAATTTTACTTTTTGTTGATATAGACAAAAATGTATGCTGTTCCTCATAATACTAAATCATAAAAACATACAATTTTGGACAGTAAGGAGGAAAATGGGATTGCTAACCTTAGTGCAAAGGCCCGTAGGTTAAATTAATTACTATGATGGTAATATAGAATTTATTTATCAGCTTTTATATTTGCATTCACTTATGTAGAAAATAATTTTTAGGGTTATGATAAGTTTTGACTACAAGCTGGCAGTATACAATAGGTTTGGTATATATTATATATGTTTGTATATTTATTGGAAATTATGTGACTGGTTTATTAAAAATACTTATATGATATTTATATGTACTTGAATGATTGTTTTTAGATGGGTTGATTTTATAATGTAATATTAAATGCATTTTTTGATTAGTTGATTTGTATAGCATTTATATGTAATGATATTTAAATGCTGGGTAGAAGAAGGTCAGTTAAGCATCATCAAAGCCTGTTATAGGTGAAATCGCAGTCTGCTTGTTTGCATTTTTGTGAATATATAATCAATGAACACTGGGTTCCATGTGCTGGATTTTATATTATTGTTGAGTTCCATGCACTTTTTTCATCCACTTGCAACAGCTGTAGTTGTAAATATACATATATTTCAGGCTGGTGAAGAGGACATCCCACCCACACTTTTAAGGATGCAGTGAATGAAGACCTGTGACAAAATGCTTTAATTGTATAACAACATTTTTTTATTTGTTGTGTGTTGCTGGAACTACAGTTTCATTTTTAGAATGATAGGACTTGCATGACTTGGGTCTCTCATTTCTGATAGCAAACCAAAATGTTTTCAATTAGAAGGGGTTAGGATCAAAAGTGGTTTTGACTGCCTGAAAAGAAATGGCTTGCATGAGGTGCCATGAGCTGCTGGGATTAGGGTCAAGTAAAGAGGATGGATAAATGCTATACAAACTACAAGACAGAGACAGACACTGAAATGAAGCTTACTTGGAAGCAAATATGAAATGCAGAAGACCTGCGATTTGATTTGTTTTGTTGTTGCTATTCACTTTCCAGTTCCCACACTAAATTTTTTTTATACTAGTGCAACACTGTCAGTTGTTGGCATTGGCACTGCAGTTTTTCCAGATTAACTGCTGAATTTGGCTTTCCTTCACTTTGTTTCATACTGTTAAGTAATTGCTTTTCACTGAATTTGTGTCATTAGAACAGAAAGTTTACACAAGGCTGACTGTTGATATTTCTGCACTTTTTATAACATGTTATTCAGTGTTGTCTTTATTTTTTCATGTGAGTTATATCACAAGAGCATTATGTTTCACCTTGAAGTTGCAATTATTAACTGCCTTTACTACTGCAGCAGAGTTTCCAATAGTTACTCTTACCTTGCTTGTTTTCCCTTGTAATTTTTTGAAAGGCATATCTGATTTCATACATTGTACCTAGTGTGAAGATTAGTAGCTATGTCCATACTGTAATCAGTTAAAAGTTGGCACCCATTTAACTTAAATTGGTAAATTCTAAATGCAGGAACTTAGCACACTCTTTAGAGTTTAGTTGCAGAAGCCTAGCGCTACTTTTAACTAAGAGTTTTATCTTTGTGCCTGTTACTAAGAGAAGCTTTTCCTTTTTTAAAACAATTTTATTGATTTTCAAATATAAATAATCATTTACATAAAATTCAATATAGGAATTCAACAATAATACAAAAAAACAGAAACATATAACAACTAAAGTATTTACAAAGGTGTTCGCTATATAACAATTACATAAAACTTTAAGATATATAAATAAATTTTGAAGATTTAATAACTATTTGTCTAGTAACACTTTTAACTTATACCACATGTTATACAATGACATAATCCTGATGGATCTAGACTTAATGGTCAACAATTCCAAGTGGCATACTTCAGTCATAATATTCTTGAATTCCAAAAAAGAGGGTGAAGTCTCAGACTTCCAATTTCAAGTATAACCTTTCTGGCAACAGTAAAATGGACCAAACCAAAGGATACTTAATTTTTTTACACAGGCAGGAACTGGTGTGTTGCAAAGAATCAGAGATTTAGATATAACAAACTTACCTGAGAATATAGCCTGAAGAAAGCTGTTAATGCTATCCCAGTATATTTTAAGACTTACACAATCAAAAAAACATATGAGACCAATCAGCCTTTGTCTCTATTTTACATTGCCAGCACATAATGTCTTTCTTGTTAATTTTGACAGTTGTGTGAGGTGTAAAAAAGGATCTATACATAAATTTCCAAGGAAATAATCTCCATTTAAGTGAAGAATAGACAATTTGGATGATTCCAATATTATTTTCTTATCATCATCATTGGGTGGATTGTTATTAACCGAGGAAAAATAATTCCAAAAGTTCTCCATATGGTTCTTTGTTTCATTTCTAATTATTTTCTATATTTGTGAGAGTTTTCCATTATTAGGTAATGCATGCTATATAAACAAGGGCAAAAAGCTTAATAATTTAGGAACATACATTTTTGTACTTGATGACATTAGTTCTATTCTACTAAGCACAAACTGTCTACAGGCTTGTATCTCCAACCCTAGATTATTATTTAATTCAAATGTAGCAATTAAATGGTCTACAGAATTTAGTTTGTCATTAGTCAACAACTGAAACTAATAAATGAGATTTTTTTCCTTAAATACCATCATCTTTTTAGGATCTAAAGAAGACACATTCCTTGTGTAAAAGCAATAGGAAAAAGGAGAAAATTCCAAGCTTTATAATCTGAATTTTTGTAAATAAAGTTTCTGAAATTCTTCAATATGTGACATATAATGTGAAATATGTATTTGAAGATTATATGTAATAAGACATTCCTATACCAATCAGATAAATGGGTTATTTAGTTTTGACATTTTGTTAGAATTAAATATGTAAAGGGGATTAAAACAAACAATTTCTAGGAATTTCTTCCATTTAGGTGTGTAATGTTTATCTATAATAAAAAAATAGTTTTAATCACTGAGGAAATTGAGAATAATTCCAAATCTGGAAAACCAATTCCACCTCTAGACCAGTCTCTCAAATTATGAGCTAGAGCAACTCTAAGTTTATTTGGAAACCACAATAACTTTAAAATCGCTGAACTAAATTATTTTATATATGATTTAGATGGCGGTAAGGATAATGATTGTACAATATATAGAATTGTTGGTTCTATTATCATTTTAATAATAAAAAGCCTCTCATCTATTGTGAAAGGTAGCTTATTCCATTTATTTATAAAATTCTTTATAGAGTATAAAACTTTATTATATTGAAGATCTACTATATTTTTAATGTTTTTAGTGAATACAGTTCCTAAATATGTTAACTCATCTGTTTGTACTAAATGTTTAGTAAACTTCTCATCAACACTATTAATATTACAGTAAATATGAATCATTTTTGTTTTATTATCATTAAAGAATAAACCTCACTTTGTTTGAAAATTTTCTATACTTTTAAAAACATGAGAGTCAGAGGAATTATTTCCCATAGTAGTCAGGGTTACCACCTGTCCCACTTTGTGAGGGACAGTCCCTCTTTGAGCAGTTGTGTCCTGCAAAAAAAATTGAACAAATGGCAAATGTCCTGAGATTTTAGGACAAAAACATTTCCTATATTTTCTTTAATACTTGCATAAAACAGTTATTTTGTATCTGAAACACTTAAATGTTATAAGGAACAGAATAAGCAACTCAAATGCTACAAGAATAAGCTTTTATTTTGGCAAAAAAGAGAAGTTCTGTCTTTTGTATTGGCCATGGTAATGTTTTGCCCTGCAAAATCTGATGTTTCTACAAAAAATTTCCCACTTTGGGCTTTTGAAAAGGTGGCAACCCTAATAGTAGAAAGAATAATGTCATCTGCGAAAAGCTGGATTGTAAAAGTCACATCAAGACTTAATTTAAAGCCCTGAATATCTGGATTCATCCTTATCAGATTGGCTAAGGGTTCCATTAACAGAGTAAAAAGTAAGGGAGACAAAGGGCAGCCTTGCTTAGTCCCTTTGAGTATTTGTATGTTCTGGGAGGTGTGAGTACCTATTTTGATAGAAGTTTGACATCCTCTGCAGAGATAACAGATAAGTTGCATGAAGTTCTTAGAAAAATGTAATCCTTCCAGGATAAAGCAAAGATAATCCCAATTAACAGAACTGAAAGCACAATTTATATCCGGACTAATTAGGGTTAAATTTTGCTTTAAATTCTTAGCAGAGTCAATTATGGGTAAAACTCTTAATATAACTGTATGTCTTCCTGTTTAAAATAAAGCCTGTTTGGTCTTCATCGACCAAATTTGGAAGAAATTTCTTTAACCTATCAGCATAGATGTACATAAACATTTTGTAGTCAACCTTCAAAAGAGAGATTGGTCTGTATGAGGAACATTTAGTAGGATCCTTATTAGCCTTTAGTATCGGAGAAATAAGAGTGTATTTCCAAGAAGACGGAATACTAGCTATGTCCTGGGAAATAGAAAAAACTTTATGTAATAAGCTAAAAGCTTCCTTGGGCATTATGTTATACATTTCAGGGATAATTCTATTATTACCAGGGGTTTTATTTTGCTTTAACATATTTATTTGATGTTTGATTTAAGACAATGAGATAAGTTTGTCTAACGATTTGAATTGTAATTTTGATAATTTATATGTGGTATTTTTTTAATAAAGGCTCTTATTACTTATTTAGAGTGTAATACACTTGGTTTCTGATTGATTTTATTAAAATATTCTCTAAATTCCATCAATGTATCAGTTAGATCTGTAACATTTTTCTTTTTTTAGGAGAGTAAATCTCTTTGATATGGTTACGATTACTAAGTCTCTTCATCTTATTACCTAAATTATTTATGAACTTTGGTTTAACATTGGAAATTATAAACTTAAACTTCTCTAAGTTAATCATAGTCTTGTGGTTTAATATTTCCAAATATTTATTGTTTAACACATTTGTTCTTCTTTTTCTTTCTTATTTTTGTCTGACTGGTTGTGTAGTTTTAATTTATCAAGTTTCATTTGTATCTTACATAATTCTTTGTCCCAATACTTTTTTTCTTAACATACCAATTAATAATTCTTCCATATAAAAAAGCTTTTAGTGCATCCCATATGTATATCTCCGAAGTACCATGAGTATTGTTAAGATTAATGAAACTTTGAATTTCTGAGGTAAGAAAGGCTTTACAATCTTTTAGTTTAGTTATGTAGGCAGGAATTCTTTTAATTTGTACATAATAATTTGCACTAATTATTAACTCAAATGATATAGCATTGAGATCCAAGAGGTGACGAGAGATTGCTTTAATCATACTCAAACTGTTAATCAGCTCATTTGAAACAAATTCTCTGCCAATTCTGGAATGTGTGCTATGTCTATGTGAAAAATGTGTAAAAAAGAGGGAATCTGGGTAAGTACACTCTCTCATGCAATATGTGTCAATAAACTCTCTCAGGTTTTTAGCCAAATATAAAATTATCCTTTTACCAGAAGCATTAGTATCCCTGTCCATTAAGATGCAATTAAAATTCCCTGCTAGAATAATATTTCCTTTAGATACTGTACAATCTGATTTAAATGTTGTTTTACTATTTTAGACCCAGTTCCTGGAATCCAATAAATATTTATGAGTAAATATCTTCCTTTAAGTTCTAATGCAACAGAACAAAACATGCCTTTGTCATCTTTGTAAATATTAATAATTCTAGGAAGAGGTAAAGGATTAATCCATAGAATAGCTACTCCTCTTTTATTTTTGAAATGATGGGACCTAGGTAAAACAGATTAATGCCTAGTGTTAAGTTAATCTATGTCTTCTGCTAAAAGATGTGAGTCTTGTAAAAAGACTACTTGGGTTTTCTCTAGTTTCAAGTATTTAAGTAAACTTCCCTTCTTGCAACCATTATTCAGACCATTAATATTAATAGATATACATTTCATAAAATGCATGTTGCTTATTTAAAAGTCTTAGATCCATTTAGTTTGTAAATATGAACAAAACATTACTCCATCACCACTGATGTGACTATTAGTAAGCAACAGATCAATCATAAACCAGACATTAATAGAGTTCAACACTGTGTAAATAGTAGACAACAAAAAAGAACATAAATAATTAAAATATATTAAAATCAAAATTTTGTAACATCCCAACCCTTCCATGGAGTTAAATACTCCCAACCTGAGCAGCATTCTCTAGTCAAATCAACCACCCAACAAATGACAGTCACCTTACCTCCTCCACTTAGTAATGAATTATTTAGTCTATAATAATGTAAAGAATAATAAATTAATCATCTGAATTGAACAATTCAGTAAATAAGTAATACTATCACAGAAAAAAGAAGAAATAGAGTCATGTATTATATCTTCAAAGGCAAACAAGTGTGACTCAGCCAGAGTGTGAAAGACACTAGTATTCAATGGAACACTGAAACAGCACAATAGGAAATCACAAAGACATATAGAACCCAAACAATAATCTTGCATTAGTGACAGCACTCTTTATTCCTCAAGAAAAGGACCACCTATCCAAACATCTGAAAAAACTTAGACAGGAAACCAGGATACACCCACTACACCTGCAACAAGGGGAAGCATAAGACAGACTCTAAAACACCACCATTGACCCAATATGCCTGGGATAGGGATCTACAATACAATAATCTACATCTATCAAAATTTCTGCCCATAGGTATCAACATATCAAAAGGTTCCAGTAATCAATTACATTCCATCAATAAATGCTGTCCAACACCTTAATTACCAAATCAAAGAAAACCTACACCATAGTCATATTACATCTTCCCATACCTCCCAGCATTCATCCCCAATACCTGCCACCTCTCCCCTTATCTCTAGGGAGCAAGTCATCACCACCCTAAAAAGAAAAAAAAATACTGCCTCCACGGGACCTAATAACATCCCAGGCTGCATCCTACATGAACTCAGGCAGGAACTTGCAGCACCATTAGGCACCCTATTCAACCAAAGCCTGAGTATTGGCTTTATCCCAGCTAAGTGGAGAACAGCTACTGTGATCCCTTTGCACAAATGTGGAGCATCCACCATTCCAGGAAATTATAGACCCATCAGCCTAACTAGCCTGATCTGCAAGGCTATGGAGTAGATCAACATGGACTGCATTAACAAGGACATTGGCAACCTCCAGATACTTGATCCCACACAGTTTGGTTTTGTCAAGGGGAGGTCATGCCTGTTAAATTTGTTTGACTTCTTTGAGACAGTCACCAAGGTCATAGACAAGAGGAAGATGATGCACACCCCTACCTTCACCTGGCCAAGGCCTTTGATACTATTCCCTACTCAGGTACAATAGATAAACTCTCTCAACTAGAAATCAATCCATATGCTACCAGAGGGGTAGCAAACTGGCTCACTGATAGAACCCACCTAGTCAAAATATGGGAAGCTACCTCAAGTAGTAGAACCGTAACAAGCAATGTACCCCAGGGATCAGTCTTGTGGTCTGTGCTGTTTGGGATATACTTCTCAGAGGTGCAGGCCAAATCTAGTGGGATATGGATGACCAAGTTTGCAGATGACTGCAAGCTGGGTGCTGTCATCAATTCTCCTAGTGATGTGGACATCCTCCAAGAGGGTCTCACCCAAACAAATGACTGGTGCCAGAAACATGGCCTCAAACTGAATGCCAAAAATGCATCATCATCCCTTTTGGGGAGAATGATGTCCCCACAAATTATCACATTGATAATAAGGCACTAAGCATGCAATCAGTTGTAAGGGACTTGGGCACCCTGGTTGATAGCAAACTGAATTTTGACCACCATATTGCCTCCATTGTATGGAAATCTTTCTACATGGACCACCTTAGTAAGAGTATCTCATCCAGGGACAAGGTGGTCATAACATCCCTGTATTCTTCCCTTATAAGACCCATTATTGAGTACAATGCCCCTTTCAGCATGTACCTCACAAAGTACATGCAGTAGTTGGAGAGACGACAGAGGTCCACATCCGAGGAATCCAGGGCCTCAAACATCTACCCTACACAGATAAGCTAAAAGCCCTGTCCCTCTACATAGTCCTACAGACTCCTCAGAAGTGACCTCTGTCTGGTATACAAAGCAATCTCAGACCCCACCGTGATTGGACTGCTGCATATCCACAAGTCAAGCTCTACTTGAGTGACGTGCATCTCAACCTGATCTGCGACATCAATAGGACTTGTTGGCAGGACAGATTTGTGTCCCAGAGACTCCCCATTTTGTGGAATAGATACATCTCCACATCAAGCAGAGTACCTCATTAAACCTTTTTAAGTGCAACCTGGATAACTGGATGGGGAACAGAAAATACACCCCTGGGATTCAACCTATGTCTCTGCTTGACAGTGGCATAGGATGCTGACTTGTTGGATCATGGACTAAATTCTTGGCTAGGCTTGTAAGGGCCTCAGAACCAATAGCCTAGTAACTTTCTATGATCCTATGATATATATATATATATATATATATATATATATATATATATATATTTTTTTTTTATTTTATTTTTTTTTATTCACAGTATTAGACTAGCCATAGTGTTGCACTATATAAAGGCAGGCACTACCAAGGGAATACGAGTTTAGTTTGGAATGTGTTGATGTTCTACAACTGAAAATATTGGTGTGAGTAGGACAGCCAACTGTTCTAAAAACAGCACTTAAATAGACGTAAGTA
>NC_056728.1:1532286644-1532291644 GCF_019279795.1 Protopterus annectens | reverse complement strand
TCCAGTTTGGCTGTATAATTGCATCTCTTGCATGTATTAGTGTTTGGTGGTAGGAGGAGAGGGTTGTCTGTGTACATGAGGCAGTTGTAACATTGCCTCAAAATGCCCAGTATGTGAGATAATGTAATCGCCAGGTATAGCAATTTCAATAATCAATGCTACGTTTCTCTTTTTTTCTTGGACTACAATATCTGGTTTTCTTGCATCTATTTTTTGAATTGTTGGAAATGAGTGATCCTATGTGATGTACATTTCATCAGTCTCTATAATGCTTTAGTGTTAATGTTTCCAATGCTTCTCAGCTACTACTATATTGTAATATTTGCACCATCCTCAATGCAGCAATCTTGCCACATTATTGAGCCTTTCAGTGTACAAGCCCTCTGCCATGAGTGTATCCCATCCAGAAGCAAGGTATGCAACTTTTTCCAATTGTTTTTTACAGAACCTACATTTGTCTGTTTCTCCCACATGTTCAATGGACTTTGTAAACCAATGCATATGTAATCCACTGCCATTGACTGCAATTATCAATCTTCCATCCTTTGGTTTCAACTCACCTCTCATCAACCATTCCTGTGTCAAATCCTGATCAACATGAGATTGTTCCAGGTGATCTCTATACTTACCACTGTATATACAAATATATATATATATATATATATATATATATATATATATATATATTTATATATGTGTGTGTGTGTGTGTGTGTGTGTGTGTCTGTGTGTGTGTGTGTGTGTGTGTGTGTGTGTGTGTGTCTGTGTGTGTGTGTAGTTACACTTCAAAACATCTAAAACTCATAACATCTAAATTCAAAACATCAAGACCACAACATCTAAAACCCAAAACATCTAACACTTATAACATTGAATTTCATAACATTGAAACTTTGCATCACAACATCGAACACACAAATCACATGAAAATAACATCCCCTCCACCTATAACAACACCAAAGTAAACACTTTTTTCTACATTTCTGCAGGGGGACTAGCCCCCCCTGCACCCCCCAGGTGGGGGGGATCTGCCCCTCACCCCCCCGTAAATTAAATATACCAACTCCAACATCGCATTACAGTGGGAAAATGTTTATTTCCTAACCCCACTGTATCACTTTCACCATAAAGAATGTACACATAATGTCTATATCACTTACCTGTATGGCCTAAAAACCACATACAGAGTGGCAAAATAAACATTATATAAATAGTATAAATTCCTACACTATATAAATAACAACTATATAAATAAAAACTACAACATCTCATACTGATACCACAAGAATAACAGATTAAACTATAACAGTTGCATGCATTATGATACATTATTCCATAGTATACATTTTCGATGTTATGGGTTTTAGATGTTTTGGGTTTTAAATGTTGTGGTCTCGATGTTTTGAATTTAGATGTTTTAAAGTGTAACTATAAATATATATATATATATATATATATATATATATATATATGTATATATATATATATATATATATATATATATATATATATATTTATGGCTTTTCCACATTATTTACCTTTTCATCTGATCCTCCTCCTTATATTCTTTGTTTTGTTTTGTTTTTTTTGTTTTGTTTTTTGGCACTTTCAGTTGTTGCCTTATTCTTGTCTACTTCTGGTTTGATTTCCATTCCTGCTTGTGACCTGAATGCTTCTGTTAGGCTAAGCAGAGAGGTAATCTCAGTCTTCCTCTCCTCATGTATTAAATCTTTCACTATGTTTGGGTCTGATAAGGTCTGCATATATGCATACAGTCCCACAATTGCTGATCAACAGATATAATCAACTTAGAGGAGGCTGATGCCTCCTTCAGAGTGAGTGATGTGTAATTTTGGTATACTCTGATTCTTATTTATCATTTGATAAGAGTGAAGCATTTTTCTAGTTTTTCTGTCCATCTCATCCAATATCTTTTGGAGCAAGTCAATCATACCAAATCTGCAAGTTAAAACAAGGAGAGTAAATTGATTAATAGCTTGGATTTTATTCCTAGATGTTAGGGCTATTTTCAATATTAGTTTTGGTCTTCTGAAGTATTCCTTATTGAGTTTTATTAACGTTTGTTCACGTTTTATTGATGATCCTTCCCAAATATTTTTACACTTGTTCCTGCTCAAGTGCCTTTATTTCACATTCCAGTCCTAGAATGATGTTTTTGGTACTGCAATTTTCATGTATTAAACATTGTTTTTGCACTTTTATCAAGACCAAATATCATTCATATATCAGCTGAGAAAGTTTTAACCACTTGCAGTTGTGCTTTCAGCTCTGATCAAATATATAATTTTAAACCAGCCACAAAAATGTAGATGAGAAATTTTTAAGCTAGTTTGTTTTCTTTGAGCCAAATTATAACCAGGACATAATCTGTCAATTAAACAGGTTAATGGGTTAAGGCAAGACAAAACAGAAGTGGTGACGAAGGATCATACTGGAATATCTCCCTTTGAATTGTTATCCCTAGGATAATAATTTGCCCTTTGCCCTTTGTCATGGTTTAATTGCAAAGTAGTTTGCCACTGTTTCATGGTTACTGTAATGAAATTGATCAGTGCAGTATGTATCTTATACATGTGTAAGCACTCTTTTATCCACGAATGTGGGATGTTGTCAAATGCTTTTTTGTAATCTATTCATGCCATACTTAAATTCTTCCCTTTTTATGATTCTCCATTATGTCTCCATTATGCCTTTGTTTAACAACAAGTGATATGTGACTTTCTTTTGTCACTCTTTTGTTCAGTTGTCATGATTAAGTTTTCTTCTAAATGACTATAAACAGCATCAATTCAAGTATATTGTATGCACATCATTGGAAGGTATGTTTCTGCTTTGTAGTTTTAGTTTGGCTTACAGGTCTACTCTTAAGGAGGAGTATAATTTTTCCTATTGTTAAACTGGTTGGTGTCTGTCCTCATGTAAATAGTTCTTACTCTAGGCTAAAGCTTTATGTAAAGATGTTAATATCTTTAGCCAGAAGTTGGGTATTACATCGGGTCCTGGGGTTTTCAAATTGTGAGTTTTTCATAATTTTATTTCAAATTCTCTGGACATTACTTCATCCCATTTCATAATGATACAGTTGAACTTTTAATGTTTCTTTTATTTAAGGTCTTCATAGATATTTCTTCAAAATGTGTCTATGTTTCTTTTTTTGGTGGCATTTCTATTCCTTTTGCTTTGTTTCTGAATTCTCCATCAAAAATTAAAATGTTTTACTTTTCCTTTATATTTATCTGCATATCGTGCGGGGAGTGCCTTCTCTGTGGAGTTTGCATGTCCTCCCCGTGGGTCGAGTGGCGTTCCAAAAGACATGCGTGAATGGGCATGCCTTCGTTGAAGGTTGGGCGTTGAGCTGGCAACTCTGCACCATGAAAATCTACTGCCAATCATTAGCGGAATGGAGTTCCACTGTGGCAACCCCTGACCGGGAAAAGCCGAAAGGCAACAATATCTTCTAAGTTCTTCTGCCTCTTCTAATATCTTTAGTTTATTATTTGCAATAGCGTGTGATAGATCACAGACTGTTCTGATACTGTGCATTACTTTCATCATGTCTAGTTTTCTAAGTATTTTTGTTCATCCGTTCCCTCTTCTATACTATTCTAACTGTGACACCGCTTGTCTAAACTGCTTTATAGTTTTCTCTATTTGCTGTTTCTAAAGAAGAAGGAGTTAAGTATTATTTTGCATTTCTAATGATAATTGTGATTGCATTTTACTAATTTCCTGTGATATTTGCTGAATTTCCTATACTTGAAAAAAAAACATACAGTTCTACTATTGGTTTAAGTACTTATTGCATTGTTTCAGATAGTCAGGACTGCTGTATCTGGATTGTGTACACTTGGGTTCCAAACCAGCCATTTTACATTAAGAAGTTTTTTATGCACTCTTGTGGCAAAAGTGCACTGATCTACATCTATCTGAGTTGGGAATTGCTGGTGAAAGCCTTATTGTGTGCTTTTCTGCTTGGTAGTTAGAATAAAAGCTGTTCTTTTTTGCCAGTACATAAGCCCCGTGATTGCGCTAGGCTGTTATCCATGCAATGGCAGTTAGCAGTGCCTTGTGTAGATGCAAACACCTAGAAGATAAAATATCCATAGAATAATTGTCACTGAAACCATGCCCAGGACCCTGCTGCTCTAGGAGCAACTAAGTTGCACGCTGAGTAGCATTGCTCTGTTGGTTAACTTTAGATTACACAAAGTATAGTTTCTTACTCATAGTCTTTGTGCTACCAGCGCAGTCCAGTCTAATTAACCCATTCTTTTCCCTGATAAAGTCCTCAGTAAGAACCTGATATCACTGATGGGCAGTTTCTTAACATCTCTGTTGCCAGCCAGATAGGCATCCTGGGGTAATGTAGCAATTGTCTCATGTATTTTGACAACCACTTAATCCTGAAACAGACATATACTATATGTGAGAAATGCAGTTATACTGTGAAAACGGAGGCAGGATTTTCACATAGAGACAAAATGAATGCCAAGCAGGTTGTCAGCACTTACACACATCACTTTCCACACTAAATAAGGATTTGACACATAACCCCACATATGTGATGGAACTCACTAGTAATTTACCAAAAACTCTGAGACTCCACAAACTCCACCTTCAGAAAACACATATACACACAACAAACAAACAACAACCACAATGCATAATAATGCACACACCAGTGTTTTAACAAACAAGCCCATAAGGTGAAAAACCACAAAACCTAACATACCGATTGTAGGAGACTCCATAGTGAGACATACAGATGTCCCCCTCACCAGACTGGATAAGCAGAAGGTTATGGTTAGCTGCTTGTCAGGTGCCAGGATCTGTCAGATCACACAAGCACTTATGTCACGTAACCACAAGTACCAGTATAACTCTGTCATGAACCATGTGGGTGTGAATAACCTGAGACTTACCTCCTTGGACTATATGATGAGAGACGTGACTGAGCTCTCAGATTATATGTCACAGTCA